>NC_065525.1:14662250-14699505 GCF_006386435.1 Epinephelus moara | reverse complement strand
TGAACTCTGCCAATTTCAGTTTTTAAGAAATAAGTATTCTGATTGGGTATCAAAGATTTGCTGTTATAAAAATGAAAGTAGACTATAAATTGTCTCTGCAGTATGAATGTGGCGCTCTAAAACAAAGCTTAACATTTGCCTTCTCTTAGCTCAGTGCCAGTTGTTACACAAGTATGTAAAAACATATAATGGTTTCTGGATTGAGGTCCAATCTCACTGCAGCTCTGTTATTGAAACCGTCACCTGAACAAAGGGAAGATGTGTGATGACATAACATCTGACAGCGTGACCCCTGACTCGACTCTCACTTTTGCTTTCACAGGAGAGGCCTACATAAGACTAAACAAGCTGTCTGATGCTGAACACTGGTACAGAGAGTCCCTGCGAGCCAAGCCGGACCACATTCCAGCACACCTCACCTACGGCAAACTCCTGGCTATGACGGTAAGACTTTGATCATTTTAGACCCGTTTCCACTGAGCAGTACGGTACGGTTCAGTTCAGTTTGGTACACTTTTTTTCAGTTTCCACTGTGAAAAGTTGTGGATGGTACCAATGGAACCGTTCTGCACCGTCCCCATTTTTGGTACCCCTTCTGTTGGGGTACCTAGCACACAGATCTGGTACTCAAAGGTGGAACTGTGAACGCTGAAAGCCGTTGACAGTCACTCTGCTCAGGGCCGAGCTGTGGCTGGCTTTGAGGCTCATGTAACCACTGTTCATACCGCGGAGAGTTTTATTAGTAAACTGTAACTATAAAATAAAATGTTATGCTGCCTCTCGCAGCAGCTGGAGTCGGAGACTGCCGGCAACTTTTAAGGTGGAATGTTGAATTGTAATGTTACTCAATGCATGAGTTCATGACGTGAATCCATCAGCACACCTCAAATTTCACTGTGACAACTTTGACCATTACTTTCACATTACTAGTTTTTATATGACATACACTTTTAGTAATGGGTGGATCTTCAAGCCTTTATATATATTAATTTCAACCAGATTATGTGAAGGCATATACTCAAATCGTCACTCGGAGAAAAAAAGTTGTGGAGTGTGGTTCCTGTGGGGTACGTCAACACTAAAGCCCTGAGCTTGCCTGAGAAGGACTACATGCACAAAACCACTATTTTTAAATATCCCATTGAGAGAGAGTCTCACTGCAGACCGTTTTATTCTGTTCTGAAAATGTCGGTGTGCAGCCTCGTTCTGTGGACGATAAACGAGGCGCAGACTTTCATCTGTGTCACTGATAATGAGGAAATACAGTGAGTGCTGGACAGAGCAGTGAGTGACAACAACCCCGACCCCACATTTAAGGGTACTATTTGCGGTCTAAGCGCTAGGGTCTAGGTACCATGTCTGAAGCGTTATTTTTGGTTCCAAAGGTACCATACCGAAAGTGTTTGGTGGAAACGGGCCTTTTGTCATGAATGTGTGTGTGAATAGGTGAATATGACATGTAGTGTGAAAGTTCTTTTTGTGGTCAAAGACTAGAAAGGCCCTATACCAGTGCAAGTCCATTTTACCAAATCGGTGACATCAGTCTAACTTAATGCCTCCCTGAACCCGTTCTCATACTCTGCCTGTACTCTCTCAATTCTTTTCACTTTCTTTTTTATTGCACTCTCTTTCATCTCCCCTCGTATTTCATCACTTCTCCCCAGCTCTTTACTGACGGCAGTAATGTCCTCCTGAGGTCTCTACAGTTAATCAATAGTGTGCGGGTGAGAGAGGAAAGGTTGGAAGAGAGTGGCGCTTGAGAACGAGGGAAGGTTGTCACGTTGTGTTTCTCAAGATGTTCCCCTCTGTCATGGGAAAAGGACTTCCTGATTAAAAACCTTGTCCTGGCTGTCCCGTTTTTGGTACATGTAACTTGTTACTAGCTCTTAAAAAGTAGCTCAAAAACTGCATTTGTAACTTTGAACCAACAGCAAAACAGATATCAGGCAGTTGGCGTGTTTGCAACGTTGCTCTGGGGAATAGGGAATTGAAATCTCTGAGCGCTGTAAAGAAAGAAATCGACCTCTGACCAGCATTTTCCAGGACAGAGACAATATCCTTGCAGGGTCACACAGCTGACCTGTGTTTCACTGACCAAAGAAGCTGCCGTCTATGTGGAGAGGTCTCAGGAGAAAAGCAGTTTCCATAGTCGCAGAGTTTACGAGGAGATGCTCATGTTGTCGGGTCATACAGTCATCCGTTGCAGATCGCTGCGAGATAGGCGTGTTTGGAGTAGAGCTGACCGAGAGGAGCAGTTAGAGCTGAAAGAGACTGTCAGAGGAGAAATAAACAAATTAGAGGAAGAGTTTCACATACGGTCAAAAGAAGGGTGGAGGCCTTCTCTTCAGCTGACACCACCGTCTCTCTCACAGTCTGGGCCCTAATGAAAGGATGTAGTAAGTGTGCTCAATAGCCTGAAGCGGTGGGATCTGGATCTCCACTGAAAGGCTGCAGTCTTCCTGGCCCTGTCCCTTTTCATTTCCCCGATGGAAACAGAGTCTTTTTCAAGTTCTTTTTTATTTGTAGTCTTTCCAAAATTATGAGTTTTTGTGTTTCACAGCTGATATGTGTGGAAGAATTTTACCCACACATAATTTACCTCAGCATACTGGTAAAAACTTTTTTTTCTGGCATGTCTTGACTATTTTTGTGAGTTTTTCCATCAAAGCTTTGCATTAGGTCCTTAGATAGAAATAGTATGATTAGGAATAAGCATGTTTGCATTCTTGCCGAGAGCTTGATCAGATGATTGATACCATTCTCATATTTGTGCAACAAATACAAAGCTTCAACCAGCAGCTGGTCAGTGCTTAGCACATGGACTGGCTTGGTTCTGTCCATGACAAAATCCATCTATCAGCACCTCTAAAGCTCAACTATTAACATGCTGTATCTGATTTCTTTAATGTGTACAAAAAGCTGTGTAAAAATGACACTTTGTGTTTTTTTAACAAAGGTTATTTGCTTCACTGTTTGTTGAACAGCCTTGGTAACTTCTGGCATATGAAAAGTAAAGGAATATGCTTGAAAAATACATTTTGGGAAACAGGCTTGTATGTGGTCTTGCCAAGAGTTAGATGAGACGATTGACATCACTGTCTGTAGTGTAGTCTGTAGGGTAAATATGAAGCTTATCCACAATGCAATCGTTCAGTACAATCAACGGAAACCATAAGCACCAAAGTATAGCTTAATGGACTCAAATTTACCGGACAACTCTGGCACAGTGAACAAAAGAAACTGCTGGGTCCTAAAATCTGAATATGATTTGTCCCTCAACTATTTATATTCTTTAGACTGTTAAAGGGTCCATTGATCAAAAGAATGAATAGAGGTTTACATAAAAAAACTATAGCACTCGGACAGCGCAGACCTCCGCCAAGCAGCTCGGATTTCCTGCCATTTTATTATTTTATCCACTTCGCTTCAACCGATCACCACCCAAATTTTATCATCTGTTCCTTGTCCCATTATCAACCTTTCCTGAAAATTTCATCAAAATCCGTTTAGAACTTTTCGAGTTATTTTGCAGACAAACAGACAAATGTCGGCGAAAACATAACCTCCTTGGCGGAGGTAATTAATCCAAGTTGTGAATATTAGCGTATGAAGTCCATTGCGAACTGTGTATGTTAATTTCTATCATCAAACCATGGATGTATCAAGAGACTTACATTAGATGGACCACAGTTCAGCATTCCCTCGACTTCTTTCACAGTGCTCCTGGGTATGCTTGTTTTCGTTACCTTGCCGGCTACATGACAAAAGTGTCTAAGAGCTTTTCCGTGTACTTTTCACCCTGAGACAGCCCTCAGAGTACAGCATGCGCTAGTTTAGAAGTCAGATGAGCTCTGTATCTTTGCAGCCACCAAACTACATTTTTAAATGCCATTTTCTTTGCATCATGGCTCAGTGACAGTCATTATCTTATGTGAATTATTTTGCGTAATAGGCTTTCTGCTCTCACACAGTGTATTAAGCTGATTTCTCGAACTTATATTGTTGCCTATAAATACCAAACCCATACTGTGTGACAACCAACCCCACGATGGCGATGGTTGTCACAAGTGCATAAGCCATATTTGACACTCCATACCTTTGAACAGAATAAGCTTAAGGAGAGTAAGGCCACTTCATTCCTAGCTGACATTTTTTGCTTTCATTAGACTTTGAAAGGGATTTCATTAAGGACACGGTTTTTTAAGAGGTTCAGATGAAAGTAAAAAGTGACACAACCAACCCTGTGCTCCCTCAAGGTACAGACATGAGAGTTGTGCCAATCTTTTCATCTAACTCTCGGCAACAAAGCAAAATGTCAGACTACTCAATTAATCTGATAATTACGTTAATGCTTCCTTGTGGGCTCAGTAATGCCATTAGGTAGCATGTCTTCAGTGAAGTATTCTTAGGGTTGTAGATCATTATATGTCTAAATTAAATTGAGCCACAGCACTATACTAGATTGATTTTACCATCGGTAGTCAGACTGATGGTCAGCTTAAAGAGTAGTTCAAGTGACACCTCAAATAAAAGTCTCTTGTTAAGCTGACATGAATTCCCCTCTGTACAAAAGCGACATCAGAAACTATCTGAGACCGAACACTGTCAGCGAGGACAGTCAACGGGAACAACACAATTCTTTAGAGGAGACTGTTAAGACTTGTTGAAGTGGACTCAGGGAAGAATTCAGTGGGCCGTGAAGAGAAACTCATTTTATTTAAGAAAGTGTTATTGATTTTGGGGAAAAGTAGAGCTCAAACCTGCAGGGATGAATCTCTGTAGATCTCTGACCATGATGGATGATAGAAGGGTTTGAGCCCCCGTGATCCTGTGAGCATAAACAATGCCATCAGAGGAGGGAACTTAGTTGTTTAGACAAGCTTAGAGCCTCTTTATCCATTAGAGAACTGTGAGAGAAAGAAGTTTTTATATTGAAAAGTGCTGGAAAGTTGTACCGATGAATTCGAAGTTAGGCTTATGTATTTTCTTCCTGTTGTAGCTGTGGCCTCTTTACGTGATGACAACAGCATTTAAGCATGATCAAAACCAGCGCAGAAAGTTGACCTGCCCACCCGCCCCCGCTCCTTTCATCCCCCACCTCCACTCTCCCCATGGCACCACTGTGAGTGATGAAGATGCTTCAGATACTGTCAGGGGTTTTGAGGTTCAGATCCCCGCGGGAGAGGTGGAGAGACAGCGAGATAAGGCTTGGCAGCAGGGTCAGAGAAGGGTGAGAGGAGGACGGTGGAGCTGAGCTGGTAGCTGAGCTGAGGGGCAGAGAGTTACGAGTCGCTGTGATGTGTGGATGAGGGGGGGACAAAATACGGGAGGAAGGGAGAGTTAATAACTAAGATCAGTATCGTCCCCCCGGCTGTGCTGACCCCTCCACACCTCCGCTGACACCCCAGGGATCAGAATGTGATTCGGGCTCTCTGTACACACCGCAGGTCAGAGATGGACACGGCCGCCCTGATGCTTGCAGTATTGGATTCAGTCATGTACTCGTCATTTCCGCAGCTAATACGATGCAGGCTTCATTCATAATCACCCCAGCGACCGCAGAGCCGGAGCTACATCTGCAGTTTATCTGATGTTATCAGGAGATTTGGAGTGTGAGGCACGCACCAATAAGCTCAGCATGTGTGTGACAAGAGGGAGGATATTGTATCCGCACGATGAGCTGACTAGAATGAGAAGTGGATATATTTAATGGAAAGTGTGGTTTGAAAGGTTGTTGGCATTTTGTTATTAACTTCCTATATTGTATTTGTGTTTTCCACCCCCGCCCCCATGCTAGCGGCCTCAAGGTGCTTTCAATTCAACAAAGAGGAAGCGTTGTCATGTCAGGAAATGTAGAAATGGGGTGACAGCAAGCAGCCTGGCTTAGGGTTCCGCTGATTCTTGTCTTTGTCAGTTCAGCTATGTGCTCTCCATTAGCACTCATGTCACATACAGTTATTATTATTTCTTTCCAGTATATAGGTTCCACTTTAGGAAGAAAAATCCTGTCCTGAAAACAAATTACTACACATGCATTTCCATTCTTATAGTCTGGCACTTGACTGGAGAAAATCTAGTTTGCCTTTATGATCCCTTACCCTTGAAAGTCGATCTCATTCGTTGAAAGTAGGGTTGAGCCGAACACTCAGATGAAATGAGTATCCAGTACTGATAATGTATTTTTTACACGTGTGAGTAACATCCGAGTATAATGTGTCATTAGTCTGTTCTGTAAATAGTTTCCTAATAAATAATATAGCAGCTTCTGATCAACCCGTATCAGTTTCAGACTTAAAATCAAAACTTACCGTCAGATCTAACCCACTTCCGGCCAAGCCCCACCCCATTTCTATTTAAACCCACCCACTAGGAGTACGGATAAGGAAACAAATAATTTATCTGATTGAACAGATACAGATAACAGTGTACTCATTAATCCCTTGTTGACAGGATGAATCATAAAATGGCAAATGGCTGCCTTTATACTGTGAATACCGTGAGTTATAGTGAAGCCGATTTTGTCCTTGCCTTTGAAATTGTTGCTATTAAGCCATGTTTGATGTGTATTCTGGGTGTGTTTTGAATCGACTAAACTTTACAGCGCTTCACAGAAACACCACTGCCAACTAGTGTTTTGGAGGTGTAACTGCAGAGTGACACAGACACACCACCGCACAAGTATAAATGCTCACAACAGCGTAAGCCACTTGCTTAGGCTCTGCATAGAGCTGACTCAGTATAAATCCTGCTTTAGCCTTGTTTGCACACACTAGAGTTTTGCAGAGGCCTAAAACTGAAACCTGAACCCAACCTTTACCCACGCCTTAACCACCTGACCCAACTGAGCCTGATGGGTATTTCGACATTGAAGATCCGACCCAAGATCCGAACCTATATTTTTTGCTTCACTTTGTCTGTTCATGGCAGACTGTTAGTTAGCCAGGCATGTGCAACACATTGACGATGCCCTTTTTCCTTTTCCCCACTGGGCAACACACATCTTATTCCAACACACAACACATACTATATGGACAGAGAAGATTGGCACTGTCAGAGAGCTTATTAAATTACATTTGACATTATCCTCTCCTGATCCAAGCCGAAAACTTTACACAGCAAAGGTTGGGTCGCAGAACTTTGGCTCAAAAAATGTTGAATAAAGAGAAACCTGATCATTTTTCTCCTTGTCCTGAGCAGTGCTGGTCATACCTTCGATGGTGGCGGAGTTAACTCACATTGGGTTGGAAGCACCACCATGATTGACTTACCAGAGAAAAACAATAATGGTTGGGTTTCATGATTAGTCATAGAGACATACAGGTGAGCCAAATGCATTATAATCCAGAAATTTGAAAATGAAAGAGGATGCAGTTGCCAGTTTAAGGGGGTAAAGTCATATAACAAGTAGTGTTGCCTCTCTGGGGATTAATAAGAGCTGTAATAACATTTCTTTTAAGACGTTTAATGAGAAATGAGCAACTTGTTACTGTTTCTTTACTCCTAACTGCCGTATATCTAACTCCGGGCATGGCATCCATTAATATACTTAGACTTGTCATAATATAAATCCTCCATCTACTCACAACTGCAACTCATTTCAATGTGTGAAAGCTTAATTCTGAGGTTTAAAAAACAGACGTAGACCTGTGTTATTATAAAACCAGCTGGCCCTCAAAAATACACATTCCTACATCTGCGAATACGAGTATGAAAATACACAGAGATGATGCTTTTCAGGCTGAAGCTGTGATCGGTACTTGGACACCAACAGCTCTATTCAACATATACTTAGCAAGGGCTCGATTTTCCGCAGCATCAAGGGAAACCCCACTCAGATATTTACATTAGAAAATTATGTATTTATTGAATCTACAGCTCACTGAAAACGTATACGCTCCACTAAGTATACAGTCATTAATGCTACACTGTACTGATTGGATTGGAGCCCGTTCCTGTATTTGACTAAACTGAAGCAATTTGCCGTATTTCACACTCAGTTCATACACATTATTTTTCCTGGCTTATGCAATCTTAATTTAATCCTTCTTCATCTTTATTTCTGATGCTTTGGCATTTTACCTCAAGCCCTTGTAGACTTGGCACAACTCCAGTTTAACATTATATGTTTTATTCATGCAAAGGCATTATCGTTTCTTGAAATGCACACTAATGGTTGCATTGTTAATGCTAAAATCAGCTTTTATAGATGAATGCGCATTGTTAATTGTTGATCAGATGGCATCTGGTGCCCAACTGAGAGCAGGGATGTGTCAAAGTCCCAGCTGGCACGACTATTGGCCAGCTGCTCTGTTCTGTTTGTGCTGTGATTGGTTACGTGTCACAGTCTAAAGGACCTGAGGGGAGCCCTGGAGGTCCACGGGGTTTTAGCGATGCCTCTCCTCATCATGCTTTGCTCACGCTCCCAGTATGGATTCTTTCATCTGTCTAAAGGCTGGAGCAGCACTGTACACACTTATAAAACCATTAGCGTGTGTGTGCCATGCACCTTTGTGTGCTTACGTGAACCTAAAGATCCCTATAGATATATGATCATGCTCACATTCTGTCCCTTTCCGCTTCTCTCCTTTCCACCTTCTCACTCTATTCTATACACTACTCTCTGTCTTGTTTCATAGCGGTCAGGCCACACACACCGGCAACCTGCGGTTATGCTCTGGAAGTGTTATTTGCACAGATAAAAGTGTGTAATGAATGAGCCTTTGCCCCGTCTGGTCCGCTGTGCCAAGCACGACGGTGTGTACTTTGACAGGAGGACACATGAGCTTGAAAGAATAACACTCGCGGTTCATGTGTTTCATGTCTATTTATTAAGATTTATTGTTAAAGTGGGTCTGCGGTTTGGAGAGGGACATTAGGTATACACAAAGGTATTTTGGCCGTTGAGCCGGGCGCGGTATTTTTATAATGAGTAGGTTTGAGGAGCAGTTGAAACAATAATGACACTGTGTTTAATCCGTCTCTCTCAGGGGCAGAAAACAGAAGCGGAGAGGTACTTCCTGAAGGCCATCCAACTGGATCCCACAAAGGGCAACTGCTACATGCATTATGGTAAGCATCGCTTTATTTCTTATTTTACTTTTAATTTGACATATCCTGACTTTATTCTCACATCCTCAAATCTTTTATTTGTCGATTTAACACATAACACGCCGCACTTGTGTGCACAAAGGCAGGAACTTCTGCACTTTGAGGGGTTGTACAGACAACAGTGTTGTCTGACCCCTTCGCCATCCCTTCCTCTATCCAGCTGCGGTGTCAGTCCGTACGTGATTAGTGGAAGATCGTAACAAGAGGGGATGATTTCCTCAGATTGTTCTCTTTTATTTGATGGAAATGTGGAACGTGACAATTTAAGCATCTCTCTTGTTTTATATGATCTCCATGTGACTCACACATGATTTAAAGTTGCAGTGTAATCTCTTGTATTTACTGTCATATAAGATTGAGTTTGAATAAGCTGAGAAGTTAATCATGTATTTCATTTAAAAGCCTTTAAAACTTTGTCTGACACAGAAGTTTATGACGAAGTGATGAGTCAGCTTGTTACTATTGCACCAGCTTGTTTGTGACATTTAAAGAGATCAATACACCAGATAAATGGTGGATTTTTGCATTTTGTGGAAGTACTGTATGTCCATGTTGTTGCCTTTAAAGGTTAAGAACTCTGTCTAAATTGAGTTGGACCATATTGATCCACACAAGGAAAGAGTGTCATTACAGAGGCGAAGAACAGGATAAAGATGGACGTGCAACTGACAAGTAATTAAAGGTTGTGCGTCCACATTACGCAAACTCAGGCACAAATCATACATTTTACAGCACCTTAGTCTGATTAGGGTGGCTGCTAATAGTTTACAGTTTCATATGTTCACAATTTAGCACAGAAACAAACCCAAAATGATGTTATGTATTGCTGGATATGTGGTTTCGATACTAACTGAATGTAAATCATCAGAAAAACCCCAAAGCCCAGGTCTCCCACTGTCCTGGAACCGGTTCAGTGTTCAGAACTAGATCTTCCGCTATTCCCTTAAAAGTCATGCTGTAACATGATAACAAGAAT
Organism: Epinephelus moara; assembly: GCF_006386435.1. Lineage (NCBI taxonomy): Eukaryota > Metazoa > Chordata > Actinopteri > Perciformes > Serranidae > Epinephelus > Epinephelus moara. The sequence continues at coordinate 14,689,421 of NC_065525.1, read as the reverse complement.
TACAGTATCAAAGTCTGTATACACAGCTTTGTAAAATATAGGGGGGCTCCCACATTTATTGATGCAGGGGCTGTCTGTCCTTTATTACCCATACATGTGCTTTGATATATCATAAACCCTCCATATAACTGCGGAGGTGTTTGCAACCTGGAGCTGTTTTACACTCAGTCATGGTCTGAAGTCTCAGTTTACATCACCTCAGGCTTGTACTCACGGGTTCAGTTTCATCCACAGTTATTAAGGAAAATATGCTTAGGTTCACATAGTGGTTTAGCATCCCGGTACAGTAGCGGGGCTAACCAATGTCAACAGGGTATTAATTCCTCTCTAACCCTGCCCCTGACCGAGGAGTCCACCCTCAGTTCACGGCCCTGTCAGGCTCCCGTGTTCCCATCTCATTCTGTGGGTCCACGGAGGTCGACTCTAAACGCAGCCGCACCCGTAATGAGACACAAACCTCCTGGGAGAAACATTTCCATCTTAAAGAAACAGATATATCAAGGTCGGTTTGTCTGAACAAATGGCTCTGAGATATGGCCAACAGAGTGATGGTACGTTGTACTCATATCTAGAGTTTCAGCATATTATTACAGGGGCAGACCAGGCTGTTGCTCGACCAGGGCCAAAGGCAACACTTGCAGACTGTGTATCCCTCTGTGCCTCCGTGGGGATCCCTTAGCGTTTTAACAGCGGTGTTGTTCTCTCCTGCCCTGCCAGGTCAGTTTTTGTTGGAGGAGTCGCGGCTGCTGGAGGCGGCGGAGATGGCAGAGAAAGCCGCGCGCCTCGACAGCGGGGAGTTTGATGTGGTCTTCAGTGCGGCCCACATGCTCAGGTGAGTGTTTGATTCGAACGATTCTGTTTTTGATGATTTCAATAGCCCCAGCACATGCACAAAGACACTGTATGTATTTGTAGATGAGTTGGGTGGCCCACAGTTTTCCATGGCTGAGGAGAAAGGAGGCTGTGTATGCAAGAGGGAGGTCTACTGTCTGCACGGTTTATCCAGGGGCTTACACTACTCCTCAGCCAGTGTGATTTACTTGGCTGTACTTTGTAATCCTCTTTTCTCGCTGCACTGCCAGCCCAAGAGCTGCTGGTTTGTCTTAGCGTGCTGTGCAGCTATGTATCTTCATATGCTCTCTCTCACTCCCTCTATACCTCCCTCTCACTCTGTCTCACTCTTTCTCTGCTGGGCCTGGCTCATACTTGAAAGTCTGCTTCCAAATTAGTGCAAGGTTCAGCTGATGAGCCTGAGCGGCAAAGCCTCAGCAGCCCACAAGCTGTTGTGTTTCTGAACACAAGCCATGAGTGGAAATTTGTAAATAAAGTCATGTGCCAACTTGCAGTATGCTGCCCCACTGACTGAATAAACCTATAAAATTATACAGTATGGCCCAGTGTAGAGAGTTCCCTGTTTTAACACATCATGTGTAACTCGGGGCTTTTTAAATGACTGCTACCTGCTGACAGAAAGTAGTTGTCTTTAAAGGAATAGTTTGACATTTTTGAAAATATGCATATTCTTATTCTTTCAGAGAGGTAGGTGAAAAACAATCAGGAAGCCAAGACCAGCAGCTGGTTAGCTTAGCTAGCCTAAAGACTGGAAGCAGAAGGAAACAACTAGCTTGGCTCTATCCAAACGTAGCAGAGCACTGCCTTGCAGGTTAAAAAAACCTATATGGAAAAACGACATGCTGGGATGTGTACAGGTTACTGCGCCCAGCCAGGAAACAGCCCAATATATATGCCACGTTCACATTGTTCACAAAGTAGCCTAATTATGAGCAATCAAGTCAGAAAAATGTTTGCAGTTGTAATTCCAAGTCAGAGAAATCAGGAGTTTTGACAATATTGTCCACGTGGTGAAAAGAACTACAGAGGTGCAAAGAGCGAAATTGCTGCAGAGACACCATAGCAGTAACATCTAAATAAAATCCAGTATCACACTGATACAGTGAACTCAGCTAATATCACAGGAGCTATACACTGCTTTCAACAGGTCTCAGTTGTTACTGAATTCATTCAAATTGGTAACAGCAAAGTACGATATTGCATCAGCACTCCAAAGCTGGAATACCCTAACAGAGGATTTTCTTGTTCTTCTCATTCTGCTGATATCACATGACGGCAGCCCATGCTTGTAAAACCGAATGTGTCATTTCTACACTTTGCAGTCCTGGTATGGATTAAACAAATGAAATGTAGCATGTTAATTATTGAGCTTTAAAAGGGCTGGTGGGTGGATTGTGGTAACTTTTGGACAGAGCCATGTAGCTGTTTACCCCTGTCTCCAATCCTAATGCTAAGCTAAACTAATCACCTTCTAGCTGTAGCTTAGTATTTAGCCCACAGTCACAATTTGGGATGTCACAAGAACTGATACTTAGGCACCAAGTCGATGCCAAAATTCTGAAGACATGACAGTACTAATTTTTCTCCAGTACTGTTGATACTGGGCAGTTCTTCTGGACCTGACAGAGCAGCATATATGCCTGCTATTCTGTGCTAAGCACTGCACATTGTGGTTGAGAGAGTTGAAAAATGTTCAACTTTGGCTAAATGCCCTGACACACCAAGCCGTCAGTCAGTCGTCCATCAAAGTTGGGCTGTTAGTGAGTGTCTGTGGCCCTTGTTGGTGCAATGTGTCCTGCACTGTTGGTGCTAGTTGGCCTTTTTTCTGCTAATTCAGCATGTTGAATACATGTCAGAGAATTAAGTCACTCTGAATGGCAGTTTAGCTCAGAAAGGACAAACAGAAGTGAGGTATGTAAACAAAGAGCTAAAGTCAAGAGGGAGTGAGGTCGAAATAAACTTGTTATATGAAGTAAGATTATTTTTCTTTAGCCTTTGAACCCTTTAGAAGAAACATTTCCTGATGGTTTGTGTTATTGTTCACTGGCGCACAGTAAATATGCTCTGTTCTTCCAACATTGGATTGTGTTGTTAATATGCTAACTGGCTAACTAGCGTCAAGACAGTCTTCCGGTTTCCTTTTTTGAATGAGGACTACAGCTGTCTGCTTGTGTGGACGGGTATGTCCTCTCACACAGGCGCAGAACATACGTATTTGTTGGCCATCAGTTTGGTGTGTTCATGTGCAACTTTTTGGCGGAGACACGGCGACTTAAGGCGATGCAGCAGGGGGCTCTCGTCCCTGTTGGTTCTCTGATGTTGGTTTGGTGTGTCTGGGCCTTTACTTTCTACCCAGCTGCCCACCGTGGGGGAAGGGCGGTACCACTACAAACACCAACTGTCACATCTTACATGTGTAAGTGCTAAATAACAACAACAGTGGAGGAGAAATCTGTTAATATACTGTAGGCTATATATTGATGTAAGTTTCCCCGCCCACAAATCTTCTGAACCCGCATAGACTAGTGCTTTGCATTGGAGGCACATCATCAGGGATTAATAATAAAATTTAAATTAAATGTAATTTAATGGAATTGAATTGGGTTTTGAGATTCGCCGGTACTGTTATCAACTATCCTGAGGCGGTACTGTCGATCTTCACATGTAACTCTTGGCAAGAGTTTCCTAAAATGTCCAAGTATTCCTTTAAGATCATTTACCCATATCTTGAATCACCAGAGTCTGGTGCTGCTTTACCCAAGACCACAGCCTTACTACACAGCTCTATATAAGACTGTTACCCAGCTGCTATATGCATAGCTCTTCCTCCACCAGTCTGATCACGCAGGATCTTCACCTCCAACAGTTTTCAGTATTGAGAGCCTCTTCCAGGGTCCAGACCCCTGACGGCTAAAGAGCGCTTCAAGCAGTGCTCGGGCTGAACTATTCTCTGCCTGCTTGGCATGGGGTCTCACTTCTCCAAAGCTCATGTTCTTTATGTGTTTGTCTTGGACGCAGACGTGGAAAAGCCCTCAGTTGGTGGGGACACAAGTGAATCTAAACGGGGGAAGGGAAGAAATTAAAAGGAGGGGCAGATGCTGTCAGACGTGCAAATGTCTTTTACTGCCCTCCTGAGCCCTTGAGTTTTGACCTTTTAGTTTCCAAACTAATAATTTCCTTCTGCCTCCTTTGAACATTTTTCTTAAACAAAGTCTTGTTTATTGTGTGAATGTAGGACAGGAAAGGTTGGTTAATGGTGAGGCCAGTGGGATGCACTTCCTGTTAATGTGTCAAATCTCAGTCAGGGCCAAAAGTTACATAATACAGTAACATTAAATCTGTATATTCACAGACAGTCATGGGAAAACGAATCTCTAAAAAACGCATACTAGAGCAGTTTATGCACTCATAGTTCACCTTATAGATTCTGACTCAAACCATGTGTCTCATATAAAAATATAATAAACCATATCTGAACGATAACTTTGTATAATACAAGCATATCATGATGTTAGGTATGCCAGTGTATATTTGACTGTCCAAATTTCCAGAAAGTGTATAAATTGGTTTAAATTTATAACCCTATAATGGTAATATAAAGAATATATTGCTTGGCAAGTTACATTAGGTATTTTACATACAGTTGTGCCCTTAGGGAAGATGTCTGTCTTGCAACAAAGAGAATCTTACTCTTAGAAAAAAAGATAATTCTGTGCTCGAGACAGATGGGACGGCTGCAGTTTAAGCACAAATATCTGGCTGCTGCTGAAAATGCAATTTGTTCATTCAGTCATTAGTATCCAACAATGTCACGCTCACTGTCAGTGCTGTGATTTGTGCATGTCTGGGGTTAATAGACCATCTCCAGACAACAAGATGTCAGGGTAAAAGGATCAGTGGTTGGGTTGATGATTTGAAATATGGTCAAGAATTCCTTTCCTCTGGGGATTTTTTTTTTTTTTTTTTCATTCCTACTCCATTTTCCCATCCTTCTCTGTATTCCTGCGCTCTTGTAGTCTCACAGTAACTCTTCCTCGGGTTTAAACCCAGGCGGTGGTTTACATACTTGGCCTCCATTGTCTTCAGCCCTCTCAGAACCCACAGTCAGAGGAGCCTTAGGAGGTCTCGCTGCCTTCTTGGTCATGGTGTGGCAGCGCTCCAGTTCTCCTCTGATAATGTGTTTATAAATGTGATAATGATATTATATAATTAGATTTGTGCACTTTTTTTATCCTCTGAAGGTTGTGCTTTCTAAATATTTTGCTGGCAAACAAACATATGGTTGTGGTTGGACGTGAAACCCACATTTATAATCTCAGGACAAATTCAGCAACTTGAGTCGATGTCTGGATCGCCTTTGGAATGTAAAATGCTTTTTTGGAACAGAGCTGGAAAAATTCAGTCGTACTAAAAAAATAAACAGCAGTGGCATGTTCTTATGTTATTCTGAAGTATGCAAGTGGATAATATGTAGGATAACTTCTTTAAGGTCAAAACTGTGTTTGTAGGTCATGTTCGCAGGACTCTAGTGATGGCAGTGTCAGTTGGTTTATCACTTTGGTCACAGACTGAATGATCTCAACAGCTATCTGAGGGATTAACATGATTTTCTGTACAAACATTCATGGTTCCCAGAAGATGAATCATACTGACTTTGTTAATCCCCTGACTATAGTGGCACTGTGAAGGTGACATATGTGCTTTTAAGTAAAATGTCTATCAGTCCAGCAATTTCCATGAGTCTCAGCTCTATTTGTGTTTAGTGTATATTAATCTCACAAACCATTGGTTTTTTGCCAAGGGCCAATATTTCAGGCTGATCCACTGTACCCAGACTTCCTCTTCCGTGCACCGACCATTCTGGCTCATCTCTATAAGCAGATATCTGCGGGAAAAAAAAAAAAAGTAATACAAAGCCATACAAAACTTATTGTCGGACGATAGTCAGTGGGTTCCAAAAATCTATTTTCAACCAATGCATTCCGCCTCTCCACACAGACTGTTTGCCTGCCATTCAAACGTGATTGATCAATACTACTTTGGCTACAAGCGGACTACTAACAGAAATCAAAACGCTTACGATACCAGTCTTGGACCTTCACCTAGAGATTCTGCATACATATGCAGATTTTTATTTATTTATTATTTTTATAGAGATAAAGTGCATATTAGCCAATGTTAGCATGCTAAGCTAAGATTGTGAACATTTCATTATACCTGCTCAACATCAGCATGTTAGCTTTGTCATTGTGAGAATGCTAGCATTCTGCTGTGCCCAAAGGCCTTTGCACACTGAGTCAGTCTTCTTCGGATGCATTTTTTTAAATCCCTTCATCATCATCAAAAAAAAAAAAAAAAACGCACAGAAACTGTGCACACTAATTTCGATGTGTTTCATTGTTCTATTCGTTGTGAAAATTCGCAATACGTGACAAAATTAAAAAACGCATTTCCTCCTTTGTCTCTCTCTGCTGGAGTTACCTATCCGACTGTCACCACTCCCTCCCTGTCTTTCATTTGGCACCACAGCTGCATGAAGAGGCGTAGCTGTCCTCCCGCTATATTCTCCATATTCTGCGGTCCACATCCTCCTCCTCTTCATCATCATCCATCTGAATATAACTATCTGACCTGCTGAAAGTGAGCTATCTAAGTTATGAAATGATTCTGTGAGCCTCGTTCCTCTGTCTTGTCACAGCTGTGTCCCGCTGCCACATTTTCGTCACTGATGTTTGGTCAAACAGTTCTCTAAAGGCTTCTGGGGGATGAGAAAAACGCAGAAAATATGACCTGTTCCGAAAAATTTAATGACAGACAAAAGTGTGGGACTCAGTTTGCAAATACGATTGACACAATTTGAGGTTGTATTTATTTTTAGACGTGCAACGATTCGGAAGAAAAAAAGGCCTTCAGTCTTCAAGAGTTGTTAACATGGCTGTGGCCGCTTGGTGTTTTGTTCCACTTAGCCCAGTGGTTAAAGATACAAGATATCAGATTGCATTCCTTTGTAGTAATCAGTATTACATGACAGATTCTAGGGTCACCACTTGACTCAAAACTTATGGTGGACTTAAGAGTCACAACTTCTGCACATGTGATATTTTACTTTTTAAATAAGACCCAAGAAAAATCCACATTTAAGCTATTAAAGCTTTACCATGTTATTTGCAACTGAAAAACATGCATTGTCTACTCATTAATGAAGAAAGAATAAAAAAAAAAAGAAAGTTCGAACAGATTGCCTTATGTCTTTCAGAATGAACATAAATCCTATGTATTTACCTGGGCCACTGATCTAGTAATCCTAAAATAAAAGCTTTGCCTTTTATCTGGGACCACATGGATGATGATCCCTTAATAGACCGCGACAGCCTAAATGAAACTGTGGTTCCACCGGCCTCCCTTCCTTTGATCATTACGACTTAAGGGGCTCCACAGCCCGCCGTCGTTGACTCTGTCCTTGACTTCGTCAAAGTTAAATTGTTTGCAATGAGACAATTGTTACCATCAGTGAAAAGCATGCAGCTGTGTACTATAAAGGTGATTTCTGAGATATGGGGGTATTAATAACAGGAAGGCCTTGTGACAGAGGAGCCACAGGTTTGTGTATAACAGTAGGCAGAGCAGGGGCTTATGAAAGAAAATAAAAAAGCATAATATAGGACATCCTGTCTTGACTGCAGGTTTTATGTCCTCAGGAATGGATGATTTCTGGTTCCAGGGACTCATGCCGATAAGCCATCTGCTCCAAAAATCCTTTCTGTCGCAGTGTGGCATATGCAGCAGGTTTCGGTGCATCTGCACCATCTACTCTGCTGTCCCGGTTGTTATGATAGTATGATTGAATTACTTTGTGTTTCCACGCTGTTTGCATTCCTTCATTGTCTCAGTATACATCCAGCATTTCAAACCACACTCCTCCCCCACCAGCTGTAAACAGAAATGTACAGCGAATATTCCTGTTCAGCCTCAGTTTGTTGATGAGTTTTCTTCAAGTGCTCCATAAGCCAAATGTCCTGACCTCAAGGTTCAATTTAAACAGAAAGCCGTTGCTCTGCACTGCTTAGCACAGATGTTATCAAGCAAAAGATGCTATCGAACGAGAGACCTACAGGCGATTGGATCGGCTTTTCTCATCCCTCATACTCTTCCCTTCTGTTATTTTCTCAGTGACCCCTGAGTGCCAGTAAACATGCAGGGTTCAAGGCCTCATACGAAGCCAGCAGCAATAAAGATGAGTAATGATTGCCTCTCTCTCTTTTTTCCCTTCACAGACAAGCCAGCCTGAATGAGGCAGCCGAGAAGTATTACGGACAAGCAGCGAGCCTCAGACCCAATGTGAGTACAACCACAACTAGCTAATCACCCCTATTACTATTTACCCTGATGGACACTGTGCAATCACAGTGTGGGTGGCTTTCCAATATTATTACTGCCTGGTCTGCCTTGTCACAACGGCCTTCATTGTCAGTGTGTCTCAGAAAAATGAGAGCTAGGTTTTCACTGAGCTCAGAGGTTTGTTTGCATAGCATCCATCACAGCTTCAAAGGACAGGCCAGGGTATGTAGGTTGAAAAGAATAATGATAACAACACTCAGTGAGGGGAGTCTGACATCTTGAAAATGAATGGGGTCCAGTCTTTGAGAGCTTTGGCAGGAGGGGTCGAGTTGTTTAAGTGAGGGCCGCAGAGGAAGCAAAATATGTTTGCCATGTGGTCACCCTGTTTGTTCCTGCGGCTTGATTAGAAGAAATCAGTTCAGGATTAATGATCAAACTATATCTGGACAGTGTTATACAGACAATAAAGTTTGGCTTTGCATGCACACAACCCCCAGTGTAACATATACAAACAAGGACAAACAAAAAGACAAAACAAAAAAAAGTTGAGTATAACAAAGGGATAAAATTTAAGATTTCCACAGAAACCATGAAATTGAGCCGCTGCCCCATTTGTTGTACTCAGTGTCGGTGTAGCATTCAACTTTTGCCAAAGAATTGTATATTTTTAACATCTAATTAAACCCAGATGTAAGAAAAATAATTCTCCACATTGCTTCAGTGCAAACTCGTACATAAATAATGTAAGAGAGTTTAAGGTGAGTTGTGGGAGTGTTTCCATGAATTCTCTTTTATAAGAGGTACACACTCCTCTTTGTGCTGTAAGGACGTTCTCACATCTAATTATTGCTCACTTTTTTTTATCTCAAAGCTTGCAGAACCTCATACATAAAGGAAAGGTTTGGAAATCTTGAGGCAAAGGATTTTTGTTGAAAAATTGGAACTCACCTTGAGAAAGAGCTTAAGTTTCTTTTTCTAGGAGGATTTATATGTTTTGTCCAACAACAAAAGGTATTGGATGGTTTTCTAATGGTTCAGTCATTTTCTTTACCCGCTTGTCCCTTTAAGGTTAAATGATGACAAAATTGTCAGCTTGTTAAAATCCGTTTCCATCCTCAGTCTGACACTGTGTCCTCTCTAACCTATATCCATGAAGGAGGAGTATTAAATTTTCCCTAACCAGTCACTAGAGGCCAATGTGTCTGCCTGGAACTAATGTCATTGTAAGTCCACACTGATGCGTAGCAATGCTAACATACCTGTTTAGCAGGGGTTTTAAGAGCAGAACGGAACAAAGTAAAACAAATTACGATGTTGGGCAATATTGAGAAGATATGTCAATTTGAAATAGCCACGACAGCGCCTATCTTGGCTATAGCCTTCACCATTGTTGTTATAATTCCTCAGACAATGCTTGAAAACAGCTCAAAAACTGTGGCAGCTCCACCCATGGCACTGATTGGCTTTTTGAGTCCCTCCGTTGTGTTCATTGGTTGTTCTCTATTTTCACTTAAAATATCATGTTACAATGCCAGACAAATCGGTCAACACGAACTTTGTAGGATGGGCAGATTCAAAGGTCTGGACCCAGGAAACCTTTAAGGGTCATGGGGGCTGAATCCTATCCAACATGCAATGAATGAGAGTCAGTGTAAATTTAGGTCACCAGTCTGGGTTAACACTATTGCTAGCTTAACACAGATGACCGTTGGAGTTATTGTGAGGATATAGGCTTGGCCATTGAGAAGACCACTGCCGTGCCGCCCCCAGATGGATATGTACTTCTGTAAAAACATGCAGAGGATGTTTGTGTTCCTTACAGTTCTACAGGGCCATATCCGTTCAATTTCCACATGACTGTTTCTTGGCATGTGTAATTGTACAAACACGCATTTGATGTCCACATCCAAACACAGAGGCACTTTTTTTTGCCCCTACTTGGTCACTTTTGCTTGGATGCCTCTTGTCATTTGTATTGCTTACAGCTGAGGCACAATTATAATTTAGCATCTTCATCCATCTTCTTTACCATTATCCTTTGTTCTTTCCGATGCGACTTGACTTAAGCCATGTACCCTGTCCATCTTCATTTGTCGTGTCATGCTTTACTGCGGCATGACTCTTCACTCTCCAAAGACACTGGTGTTTTATATTAAGCACATATGTTTGCTCGCTCTGAGTGAGAGAAGACAATTCCCTCCATTCAAAGGATTTAGTCCCTTAGTCCTACAATTCCCTCTATCTAAGCGAGCTAAATCCCAAGGGATGCTTCAGTTGCTCTGGTAGATCTGTGCACCCTTTCCTCATTCCACGTAGATATTCTGTGCCTAAATCCCAATCTGAAGTCATTATGGTCTGTTCATTCCCCAACCTAACTTCACTTTTTACTCTTTCAGCCTTTACAGCATATGTTGCTTTACGGTCTAGGTTAATATACTCCACATCTGGCCGTGCCTTTGCTGCTACATGCCAGGTTTGGGAAGGGTATGCAGGCAGAGAGGTTGCAGAGCAGCAGGAAATGAGGAAAAAATGAAAGCTTTTGACAAGGGAACGTTTTGCAGAGTGTTGCAAGTGTGAGGAAGAATGCAGAAGTAGGGGTATAAATCACAAAAGTCTTAGAGCTATATGAAGTAGAGGGGAAAAGGCTTTGGTGAGGAAAGGTGGGGAGTCTACAGGGGAGAGTGAAGGAAGGAGACTAAACTCAGGAATTGATAAGTCTTGCAAGAGCAGAGAAGAAAAGACCCCTTTGAGCTGCACTGAGAGGAAAACCAGGAGTCTGTTGACTTTCTACCTAGCAGTCCGAAGCACATTTTAGAATTGTTTTTACGCATCTTGGCAATCTCTCATCCATATAAAACCTACTCCTTTCTGGACAGACATTGATTCTTGGCAAAAATCTTGTTAAAAGTTTGCTCCCCAATGGCCTTTCCTACAGTCTGTATCATCTGCGGACAGTGTCCTGAGAATCAGGTCCAGGGGACTGTCTGTGTCAGAAGCATTCTCACCTATTGGAAATACTCCATTTCGTGTAGGCGAGGGGTGGCACCTGGGTAAAGCACACAAGAGGCAGGACATGATACGGATTACATCGCTGTCACGTAGCCGGTTTTTAATTTGGTCATTTACAACAGAGTCTCTTGCCGTTTCTTTTGTCTATCTGCAATATAGGCTTTAGCCCTTACCCACAGAAGTTCCAGAATCTCATAATCTCACCAGTTAGACATTTTTGTTGTCATCTTTGTGCAGATGACCCTTCTTCCTCACCCTCGAGAGTTTGTTTCTTCCAGTTTTGTGCGAGCCTCATCATTAACAGGCTCACTCGCTTGCTGTGAATTCTCCAGACAATTACCTGCTGTATTCAAACATGGGCCAAATCGCACATTACATGAACTTTGTACTAGAAAGCTGGCAGGGTAAAGTCAGTTTAATGCCCGGTCCAACTGATTCGCTCATTTGCGCTCTCACGTACAGCTCCTCCGGGTAATGTCTAGATAATTTCAGGTTTGAAGTGCATCTATGAAGGGGGCTGACGGGAAAACTTTCCATTGTGTGTTTTGTGAGAACACAAATTCAGTCTGTTGCCTCAGGCTAAAGAGAAGATACAAGAAGCTTGAATCCTCACTGAAACATTCCAGGCCATCAGATCAGCACATGCAATTAGTTGTACAGTTGTTGTTTCTCCACATGGCAAGCTGGGTATTAGCTGACCTTTGTTATTCTATCAATTAGTGACATTTATGTGGTGTCATGTTACCATATGAACTGGCTGACCTCGTAGAAACAGACTGAGGCCAAGGGCGTAATTTGCTCTGGGATGGGGGGGGGGGGGGGGGGGGGGGGGGATCTTCCCCCCACTTTTCAAAGTCCTTTTTTTAGTCTCCATCACTTTTACAACTTAAGTTTGATTCATCAACCAAAAAAACACCAAGCCACAAAAATCCAGATGGGAGAGGCTCTGAGTTGATCAAAATGTTAACATTGTCATCTTCATCTATCATCGCCTTGAGTTATTACTGTGCGCTCACCGCAGTTAAGCTTTACAAGCAGTAACGAGTGATTTGCAGGCTCTGTTTTTTGTCCGAGATATTTGGCTTCTCAGGCAATGTACAAGCTGCCCTACCTTCATAGTGGTGATTGTTTGATTGACGCTATTCTTAGAGCTGAAAAAGCTCCCCCAACTCCTTTGCATTTTTGTGTTAAGTACAGTCATTTTAGCTGTTTTTATTTACAGATAATTTCCTAAAAAATTACTCTAATATTCGCAATCAAAGATAAGGCAGTAAAAGGTAGTGTTCTTTGTGTTAAATATATGAATAAAGGATTATTTATTGAGTTCAAAGGTCCATTGCTGACTTTGGAAATGGTAGTTTGCATTTTTATAAAATGTAATAACAATATGTATCTAAAAAAATCAATCAAGGAAATTATAAGGTAGATGCTTAGAGCAATGTGGAAATGTTTTGGTATTATGAAAATTATTATGGCCAGTAACAAATACAAATTTAATCCTAATTTATTATGATTAATAATAAATGATTCATAATCTTCTGAAACCAAACCTACGCCCTTGACTGAGATCATCGCAGTTCATTTAACACTGGATCCTCACCAACTCCACAGAATAGCATTAGCACTCTTTTGCCAATATACACCCACTTGTCACCTACATGTTGTGGATACAGTATTTGTGTGTGGCCCCTTCACTGTCACTTTCAACTATGTCCATATGTATAAACAGTTATATATTTTGGCTAGGATTATTCTGAGTAGTAAAAATCCCCCAACTTGCAAATTGATCCCCCAGCGTTATTTCGTGGTTTGACCTTCAAATGGTGGGTCAAACAGAAGGTAATTTATTGCACAAACAGCCACAGAATTACCCCGACCATTAAAGTCAAGAACTCTGGCTGCTCCTGTGAACAATAATTGAAATGCAGGGAAGACGTTTTGTTTTGCTATGGGATTAACGTAATTGCGCAATATGTGTATGTAAAGGTAATACAACATTTGGAGTTGGTGAGTAACAGTTAAAGTGTTGGTCATGCCAGCCTTTACTTTACCCAAGGCATGTGTTGCATGTTTTATATGTGTGGAGGGGAAAAGTGGCGTCTCTCTAAGGGACAACAGGATTATCCCCGAGTCCCTTTGATTTATTCATCAGTTTAATTCTCCCTATGAGAAAAGCAGCACTATTGGACATATTGTTCCCATTGAAATTCTCATGCATGGAGCATCACTCATCCAGGCTTGACATTGGAAAAACAGAGAGATGTTTTGAGAGTTTTGTGAGACAAGAGTGGAACAGTATAGCAAAGGAGGGCAGTTCACACAACCCACGGTGTGGACAAAGCAAGATAAATGGCCATAGGATCTGAAACTGTCTGCGTTTGGTAACCTCTCTGAAAAGGTATTCTCGCTGCATGGATAAACTAATGACAAAGAGTAAACTTCAAACTCACTACAATACATGTACTGTATGGGAAGTGTTTAGGTTCATATAGTCATTTGTGGTTGTTTGTGTTTTTGGTTTGAAAACATGATTTTTCTTCCAGAATTTATTGCATCCCATTTTAATTTTATAGGAAAAGATATTAAATCAATCATGTTTAAATCTTTGTTGAAGGCTTTTTTAATGCTTTAAAAAGCTTTTTTTTAAACGACATTTACTTTGGTGCAGACAAATTGCCATGAGATTTTGTACAGACTTTCATGGTACCCAGAGGATGAATCCTACAGAGTTTGGTGATCCTCTGGCTTTTCCTGTAGTACCACTAGGTTTAACATTTCTATTTTATGTTAAGTATCTCAATGTCAAAAGCAGGGGCAGGCAACCTGCGGTTTCAGAGCCACATGTGGCTTTGACAAAAAATTGTATGGAAAGGAATAATGGTTATTTCTTCAATTTTTATTTTTATATATCAATGTTGTAGTCCTAAATAAACTGTTATATTCTCCAGTTGTACAAATGTGAAGCCTCTATACCAAATAACATTATTATTATTAAATATAAATTAACATTTCAACAACTAAAATGTGCATAATACATCTACTGCCTCAATACACCTTGATAGCAGTGGCCAGTCCTGAGTCTTCCTAGCTGGTTACCTATGGATGCCAAATCCAAAAAAGTAAAAGTCTCGGAATAAAATAGAGAATTGAGTAGTGCGTGGACAGATTTGTTTGCTTTTGCTGCCAGCTCTACAACGTTAAAGTACCAAATAATCATAAATAGTGCAATGCAGAGTAGCTACCTTGTGGTGAAATGCTCATTTAGACTATTAGTATAGGCAAATTTAGACTTAATAGGCCGTTTTACCTTCAATAAAAATATGTTTTGCAGCTCCACACAGATTTTTATTATTTGTGGTAAAAAAAAAAAAAAGGCTCTTTTGATAGTAAAGGTTGATGACCCCTGGTCTAATGAATGCATTGGCAGAAAATTTGGTACAGACTTTCATGGTTCCCAGAGGATGAACCATAATGACTCTGGTGATCCCTTGACTTGTTCTATGGTGCCACCATAAGGTTGACATTTGTGATTCAGACTGAAATGTCTTGACAACTATTTAGTGGATTGCCACAATATTCTATTGGACACAATTATGTTCCCCACAGGATGAATCTTAATTACTTTGGTAATCCCTTCACTTGTTTTTCAGTGCTGTTTTTAGGTAAATCTTTTAAAATTTGTCCAACTTTTATGAAAACCGGCACATCTAATGACAATACCATCAGCCTCAGCTGTACTCTGTCTTGTCCTAAATAGCAAATGTTACCATGCTAACATGCTAATCTCAAATCATAACCTGCTAAAACATCAGCAACGTTAACATTGACATTGTTACATTAACATTCAGCTCAAAGCACCACTTCACAGAGCCACGTAGCACAGCTGTAGACTCTAGTCTTTGTTAATAAGCTCTGTCTCTGTTTTTCAGCAGCACTGCTGTTGTTGTGAATGATTCACATTTCCACACACTTCTCATAACATTCCACAGATTTCTCATAACATTTATAGAAAGCACCATTCTCTCATGCAACTGCTCCGCAGTTAGTCTTGATTAATTAATAGCCATGAGAAATAAATTAAGACTCTTGTGGTACAGCACATCAGTAAATGTCAGGATGACATAATCATGTGCCACTCCATGTGGCAATGATGTATGGAGTGATAATTATAAGAAAAAGTCACAAACACTGCAGTAAAACCACATGATTGGCCATTTTTTACCAAGATTGTGTTATTTAAACATTCCTCGTTTCCTTGGACTTGCAATTACAGAAATTACAATAGTCTCAAGCAGTAAAACAGTAGCTTCGCTACAGGATTAGACATCTTTTCCACACTTCGGACTAAAATGGAGATCAGATGTGGCCCCTCCCTTGGCCTGGATACTTAACGGTCTTACCGTGATTGCACCCTGGACACTTTTCCTGTACTTATGTCGTCATGACTCATCCGCCTGTCGCAGTGCCCCTTGGCACCAGAAGGAATTTACAGTATATTCATCTAGACCCACTTCAAAGTGGTGGTTGCTCCCTCTGACATCTGTGGCCACAGAGAAGACACAGGGACACGCAAAGCAGCATGGTTACCAAACTCCAAACACTGCACCGCAGTCTGTGTGACAAACAGGAACCAATAACATGTACTGGTCTGCTGTATAGCTTCACAGGATGACCAAATGTTCGTCCTATGTGACTTTTATTTAAAAGGACAAAATAACTGTTTATTCCATAAACTAATGTAGACATCCACTGTGACATTTTCCCTGGTTTTGTAATAAAATTCCCATTTTAAAGTGTTTAAAGCTCAGAAATAACATCTGTTCAAAGTGTGTGTGTGTGTGTGTGTTGGTGTCCAGTGCCCAGACAATTAACTGGCTGTGGCTCAGTGATATAAAACATCTCTGGTCAAATTCAGTTCCCTGTTAAATTATGTATACCCCCATAGTGTGAATACTTAAGACTTCATTTGCATTATTAATCGTATCGTATCGTATCCCGTCTCTGATGTTGTAAAATTTAAATCTTTCATTAAATGAATTCTCTAAACAGACCATTAGTAGTGAGTAAATAACTGTTATTGTAAGTAAGTCAGCCCACTCTTACTATGTCTGAGCAGCTGACTCACTGTGTTTATAGTAACTGTACCTATGTCTCAGTGACAGGGTATGACTCCTGTGTTGCTATTCTGGAACAGAAAAGACGGTGTATCTTTGGAACAAAGCTTAAAGCTACCCTGAGGTGTACTAAGTCATTTTAGGACAAGATCAGTTTCATACTAAGATTTTCTTTTCTTTTGGTTTCAGTATCCTGCCGCCTTGATGAATCTGGGGGCGATCCTCCACCTCAACGGGAAGTTGCAAGAAGCTGAAGCCAATTACCTCCGAGCACTTCAACTGAAACCGGATGACACCATCACCCAGTCCAACTTGCGTAAGCTGTGGAACATCATGGAGAAACAGGGCCTGAGGACCATGAGCCCCTGAGCTCACCCTGCCCGCCTACCTGCCATCTGCACGCCAGACCTGGGGGGGAAAAGGACGGCCTACACGCTCCTCATTCGCTCTTCTCATCCAGGAAAGACGGAAGAGACTCAGGGAGGATGTTTGCTCAGAGAGGCCATGACTGTGCAGCACAGCCCTCCTAATAACTCCTGAGCTCTGCATACACCTCAGGCCAGCAGCAGAAGCATTGCTCACAGTTTGGCAGGCACTGCGTGGTATTTGGACTCTTTAGAACTTTGTTCAAAATAAGTGCTCTCACAAGAACCACGTTTTTGTTTTTTTGTTTTTTTGTTTTATAACTAGAGCACTTGAACTTGAAGCGAGACCATAGGTACATTCTTCAACATTTGTGATGAATTAGGGTTTTCTAAATAAGCAATTGTAGTTCAAAGGGGTGAAATTTGTCCCTGAGCAGTGTGAGATAAAATATAAAAGAAAGGAAAGAATCTCAGAGCACTGCACTGAGGGCATTTTCAATCACCATTTAATGAAGTTCTTGGTTTTATCAGACGTTCAATCTTGTTAATGAAGGAAAAAAAGGCAATATGAAGACTTGGAATCCATCCAGAATCACCAGATTAAGTTTTTAGGTTACTAAAATCTCAATCTAAAACTTTGTTTTTTCCTCATGAGATTACACACACTTCATCATAAAGACATGAAAATTCACACCATCATTGCAAACCATTTGTAGCAGATGTCCTGATATTTGGTGAAAGCTTGAAAAAGGGAATTTAATATGGTAGCCATTACAGCACAACAATAGCCTCTAAAAGCTCCACGAAGGCTGGACTTTGCCAAAAACAGTATGTTTTGGCAAGAAAACTCAAAAGCAAAGGAAATGGGACTCTTTTCGCATTGTACTGCCTTATTATAAAAGGTGTGAATCTTCTCTAGCAGTGTACAGTAGCATACAGGTGACAATTTTTACCACCACTGCCTCTTGTTCTGCACTGGCAAAGAAGCCAAGTCACCATGGTAACTCATTTGTCGGCAACAGTAAAAAGCTATGAATGGAAATATAAAAAAAACCTTCCTGTGGAAGTCACAGACAACAAAGAGGCAGGTACTAAAGTCTTGAGTACACGTCTCCCCACACGTCTGGAGCGTTCACACCGATGAGAGTTCTTCTAACCAAATACAAACGCTATGCCGATGCACACCTTTTCATCACAGATATAGCACGGCTGAGGGAAATGTTTTAATGCCTATGTTTTTTGTTGGAATAAAACTAATTTCATTGTGTTTGTATAAATGAATCCTAATATATACCTACATTGTATATATAGTATACAGAAAATCTTGCAGCAAAAAAGTAGCCAGACTTAAAGCGGACGCTCAGATACTGAGCAAGTTTGGTTCGTCACATGAAGTATTTCCCATAATGTCAAAGCTCAGTCTTAAGGTCTCATTTTGTATATATTCTGTGTAATTAACATCTATCTGTTTGTTTGTTGTTGCCAGCATACGGTAAGTGAAACAGCACCTTGCGGGAAGTAAGAATATGTACAGTATTTGTGATCATTTGTTTGTCATTGGCCACAAACCTCCTGAACTATCTGTGTCCTTAGTTTATACATTGTAAGTTATTGCTTTGTGTTACCTTAGCAACAGAACCAGCTGGCACTGTGTTTTTTACATGTAAAATGAAGGAAGTTGGCAGATGTGATGTACACGAGTACAGTGGAGGATAAAACATTGAATATATGTCACAATGGTGTCAACACTGTTCTGTTTTTGACTGTGATGGTCACTAGTGATATGTCCGGTAAGATAATGACAGTTCATTCCTGCCCCCGCACCTCACACACCCCATAGTCAAAGAGCTCGCTAAGTTCTCCTGTGTATATAAAGTGTTTATGAACAAACACTGATCATTGTTACTGCTTGAGTGAAGATGTAAAAAACTCTGTGTCTCTGCTCAGGGATCTCAAGCGGTGGGTTATTGCAGAAACTTGTTCACAGAGCGTTTACTAAATTAAAGATTTATTTTTGAAAGTTGTTGTATTTGTATAAATTATCAAGATTTGTAGCCTTTTTCTCCTTTTTGTAATATAAAGATGAACAATGTGCCAGAATAGACTTCTTTTCTTCCCAATGTTACTTTTTTTTCCACAATAAATTTATGGTGTTCTGCTTTTGTTTTGGTTCCCGTGCAGCCGTTTTTTTTTGTTTTTTTACATTGACAGTAGATGTTGGTTTAAGATTAATTTATGGATATCATATGGATTTGTAGCATTCACCACCATTCAGAAACACACATTCCTTTTCACAGTCTGTAGCAACGTCTACAGACCTTAGTCAGATTTCCTTTGTATTCATGTGGGATAGCAGACTTAATGGGGTGGTCTCGCATGCTGTGGAACAGGTTTTACAGGGCATTTAAAGTTCCCCCCTGCAAATTTGCAAAAATGTGTCATAAAATCAACTCAAATGGATCTCCTCCACTTTGATCAGTGAACAACAAAGACGACATGTAAATAATCCCATATGGAAGGGGTAGCACGGTGTCTACATATGGCTGGTGTGTTTCGATTACAGCCGCCCCCACAATTCAGACCCCGCTGACAAGCAAAAGGCCCTTCCCTGAGAACGAAGCAGCCTGCCTTGTGATGTTTCTCACATGTCTACATGGAAGGTCTGCTCCCATGATCGGAGCTCACCATGGTGCCCAGCTTTCCTTATTGGACTGGAATGCACAGAGGCCGCCTGCGCTGTCTAGTCCAGTTTGAATCTTCTTCTCATAACACAGGTGCGCCTCACTTATCTTGACAAATAATGAAACAGTGAAGCTTGCTGATTTGTTGGGCTGTGGAGTCACGCTACCGAGGCAATGTGCTTTCAGTTTTTGCTCTAGGCCTCAGGAGGCTTTTGGGTTTCCTCCCATATGATATTTAAAAGCCTGCTGACTTTGAAATTGTATGACACTGGACATGATGGTTGCAGCAGTAGCAGAGAGTACGGTTTTAGTTGTTGCAAGTGATTTCACAGATACAGCCTTTACCCCATCCTAAAGGATTTCAAGGCATGCAAGCAGCAGGGGCTCCAGGGATAGTAACGTCAGTCTGTCCACCACTTTGGGACGGACTGAAATATCTCAAACTATCTGAAAATTTCCATGAAACCTTGCACAGACATTTGTGGTCCCCAGAGGATTAACCATAATCACTTTAATAATTCTCATCAGCTAGGCAAAGACGTCACTTAACCTGTGCGATATCTACTAGATGGATCGGCCCAAACTTTGGTAGACGTTCATGGTGATCCCCTAACTTTTCCTCTTGCACCACGAGGCTAACATTTGTGGTTTTGAGTGAAATATTTCTCAACTACTAGATGGATTGTTATCAAAGTTGTAATTTCATTTGTCCAATTTATGACTAAATATTATACTAGCATAACTTATGGCATTCCATCAGCTGTACTATAGAGTGGTCCAGAAATGAGTCATTAAACGTGGAAATGAGTTTGTATTTCAGCACTCCTGGTTCCCTTGTCTTAAAGTCAATGGGTTTTTTTTTCAGTAAATGGGTTTTAGTTAGATGCCTAAATAAGGTCTGTGGTTAAAGCAAGCTGAAGACACTTTCATGTTTGGTTTACGACATAAAATATATCAAAAAAATACCCCCCCTCACGAATCTTGAGGCTTAGGTGTCTTAAAAAAGGCAGTTGCTAACAAGTCATGCAACTGTAATGCAGTTTGTATGGGCTATAGCCCAATGTTTAGCTGAAAACTAATTGGTGCCGCCGCGCCACCGCGTGTCATGTGACATGCTTGGAGTGAAGCCTGTAATACACACTGGAGATGTCACACTACAGCTCGTCAACAGACAACCACGCAGTTATCACTACTGTTACTGAAAGAGCTGAACTTCCTCCACCACTGCATTAGCTTAAAGTCATAGAGAGCCCACCTCATTATACTTGATTTCTCACCTGAAAAGCCAATCTTCAGAGCTATGACTCACCAGGCAATATCTTTTTGCCCATTGTCTTTATAATGACAGCATTGTGGGTCATTTAGTTCGGGATATTTCTCGAACCTCACGCAAGGAGTCTCTCCTCATTTAAAAAGCCAGCAACACTCGGTGTCCTTCGTAGGCAACTTTTAATACCTCACTGGTACAGACGGTTAAACACACAGACCGGTTTCGACAAGTGTCTTCCTCAGTGTGTGAAAAGACAGAAAAGCAGGGTGAGACATGCAGAAGTAACCTCCACTCCCAATCACACAGCTGCATGGCATTAGGTAATCACCAGAGCACCAAGCAGAATCCTGGTAATCATAGACACACATCTCATAGAAGAGAAAAAAGTGCAAAACATATATCTCCTCATTTATTCCTCAGCTACAGAATTCTCTTTCTACATAATGGTGAGGAGAGGAGCAGAAAAAAAAGCTGCTACAGGAGCCAGTATGTACAGTACAAGCAGAGAGCGAATGGGGGAAAAATGCATTTAATTCTTGGGGCGGTCAGGCTGGAAATAGGACAGTGGCCCAAAGTGCCATGGGGCAGTGCATCCAGGGGCACCTATGCACGTCTAGCTGCTGCCGCTGTGGTGTTGTACATTGGCAAAATTTCTGACGTGCGGCATTCACTGCTGGTGTGTTTTGGCCTTCAGCTTTTTACCTCTGCCAATGGCAATATATGCCTCAATTTGTGAAGATTATCTTGCTGAACAAAATGTTGCAGTATCATAAACTCTTGTTTGCCATAGTGCTTATTTTCTGCAGGAATCCAAAATTCAATGTGAAAATCTTACTGGCTTTTAATGGGAGAACCAGGGCGATGCTAACTTCAGCATCAGCCTACAAAACAAACATCATCGCTGCAGCACTCTAAAGCTGTTTAGTGCTGAATAGCAAATGTTAGCATGCTAACAAACTAAACTAAGATGGTGAACAAGGTAAACATACCTACGTCATTGTCAGGATTTTAGCATGCTGATGTTAGCATCTACCTCAAAGCACAAGCATGCATTCAGTAGACCTGCATCATAAGGGTCTGTTGTCTGAGAGGGGTATTAGTATGTTGAAAGTTCAAGCAGTTTCACAGACATGGTCTTTGCCTTGTCCTAAAGGATTTTCAAAATACAGTAAATGGACCAAATTTTTGGCCATGAAGCTTCACCACATACGGTTCAACTTCTCTGTGATCAAGTCTAGCTATAAGATGTAACTGCCGCTTACACACTCGTATAAGCTTTCCTAAAACGAACCTAACAGATACATGTTGAGTTTATTAGTTTATTTGGATCTAGTGTCAGAGTGGCCTTTAAACAAACGGAGATGTTTCCGTCCTCTCGTGTCCTCATTTGCCTGTAAACCTCTCAGCACTTGAGTGTTCACGCAAGCATCTAATTTTGTCAGTTGTTATTAGTAGAGCGCAGCTTGAATTAGAGGGGTAATGATAAATCACGTCAAGGATCCTTTCCCATTGACACCATTATTATGTGCAGCAGCAGCCTGTTAATTAAATCATCTGAAGAATTATAAATAAATGTGAAGTGACATCATCACACCCAAAGCGATATAGTGTGGATTTATTCAAGTTTATAATTTACAGCCAAAAAAGCATTGAGTTTGTAAAGTAAAATGAGATACAAAAATACTGTCTTCCCTTGGAGAAAATCTCATCTCATGCAGCTTGATTCCCTGTTCTTATAGAAGAATATTCACATTTCTTTTATGGCATTTGATAAACCCTGGATTCCCTGTGCCTAGCACCTCTTGCATCCAAGAGAGTTCAGGCTTGGAGAAAGGAATTTGTTTTATTACACTCTGATCTGATAAATCTGCCCGCTGTTATCAAGCAAATATTTTGTGGTATTTGCTGATGAACTATCACCACTTTGATCTGAGGAGCCTGAGCCGTGCGCTCACAGCACTGCAGAGTGGATAGCTGTGCGTGATGCTGAGAAGTCCTCCCTTCTGGACCCAATATCCACTGTTATTACTTGATACAAGAAGCATTAAGATGAGACTCTGCTTCATATTATTGAAGTGTTTTGATGTCCAGAAAGGAAATTGTCTTTCTTTGGTGTTATGTTGCTGTGCAATATCTACTACTATTTTAGCCAGTAACAGAAGCTACTGTATGTCTTTTAAATACAATCTTGGTGTTCATTAGTTACTAAGGAGGGAGATTCCTGAGCCTTTTATTGTGTCAAATTTTATTGTGGGTAAATACGCTGTGATACATTTGTGGGCCACAAACTATTTTGTAATTATCGTGTGAAAAGAAACACATGTTGCCAATATTGGGTCAGCCTAGTGCACCACTATCAAAATAAGATGTAATGATAGAATTTTTATGAGTATAATAATTTTCTTGACAGATTTATTCAACAAATGTCAACGCTCTGACCTCAAAACACAGTAGGTAATTCAGCTTATTAGGTTATGTGGCTAACAAGCATAGTAATGTTGGTCTGTTGTTTGGTCCACAATTTTTGGTTCAGACTGAAATATGTCAACCAATACTGGATGGATTGGCATAACATTTGGTACAGATATCCATTGTGCCCTGACGATGAATCATACCCAGGTAGCCAAAATGACCTGGCTCTGAATCAGCCTGAACCCAGCAAGCCGGATGAAATTAACTGGGCCGCGTTCATTTGTCATATTTGGCTGAGATTTGGCATAAATGACATCCCAGAATCGGGCCAAATCAGCTGGCCCAATTCCAGTTGCAGACACCGCCTTCACTGGGCTGTTGTCAAAAATGAACTGGCCCAGCATCAGCCCAAACTCGGCATGCTGGAAGAAATAAGTAGGCCCACATCAGGTCGAACCAGATTTGGCAACCACCAATGGTCGAGAGTTCTGTTTTGGTGCTGGCTGCTGTTTCATCCATCAGCTGTGTCTCAGCTGGGATAGGCACATGTTTACAATGCATAATCAGGCTCAGATTTAGCAACCATAAACAGGCCAGGACCTGTTTTGGTGCTGGTTGCCATTTTATCCGCTTGCCGTTTGTCAACCGGAATAGACCTGTATCTGTAATATCTACACCTGGGCCAAATTTGTTAGAAATTAAAAAGGCCAAAGCTGCCTCACATTTGGCACCATGGAGCCAGAACACAGTCAAGTAATGACTTTGGGGATCACTTGACTTTTCCTCTAGTGCTGCAATCGGATCACAATTTTAATTTATCCAATATCCAGCCTCAGCTGTACTTTGTTTTTAGTGTTAATTAACAAATGATAGCATGCTAACATGTTCTATAAAAATATTGAACAAGGTAAACATTTTACTTGCCAAACATTCGCAAAGTTTTGTCATTGTGAGCATGTTAGCATGCTTAAGTTAGCATTTAGCTCAAAGTACTGTTGTGCCTTTTTTTCACGGACCGTTTATTGAGTTATTACAGACACCGCTAATGGCTAACGGCTAACAGCTAACGGTTAGCCCAGCTAATCTACGATAACCATGTTATTAATGACACACACAGAAATAGTAATGTTTGTTCAGTCATTGTGTTTATAGACTTTACAAACATCAGATTAGTCTAAACGGTGATATAGTGACGTGAAAAATGTGATATATACATATATATAGCTAAACTCAACAAGGTGAACAACAAGGCGATTCCCATTTACACAGTGGTCAAGAGTGCTGGACCGGAAGTGTTGCACAAAAAAACGGAAGCTGGCTGCGTTCTGTTTTGCCTCCGTGTTTCCGTGAAAAATAAGGTGGATATAGCCATGCTGTAGACTCTTCAAGTGACCAACCCAAACATAATAACAGAACATTGACCAATGACGGGATAGTGTGTTACTTTAAATGTAGTGCAATGTTTAAGTTAAATGAACAGATACATGAAAGTTAGATTGATTTTCCCTCTCCCTTTGCCACATTAATCCCACTGCAGTAATTAAGCAATATCACACAAGAGGGAGTGATGTTGTACTGTGATAGCCTGGCCTCGTGCCTACGACCGAATCACAGCCGTGACGATATCACAGTACAACATCACTCCCTCTCGTGTGATATTGCTTTTATACAACAGTTCAACAGTTAAATAAGCAAGGCTGATTAAGAAATGTTGAAAAATGAGGACAAAATAGATAATTTAAGCATTTTATTTGTCTTCCGCCAACAAAAATAGTTCCCTCAGGACTCCGCTGTCACCGTTGCTATGTAACGCAGACATGGTGCGCCAGGCACTTACTCTTTATACACATTTATCTGCACGTTTCCATTAATTGTGCAGCCGGTGAAATAAGTCTCTGGTGACTGCATGGTGGACTGTCGCTTCACAGGCACAGCCGACTCTGCCTTCTGATCTGACAGTATGTTGCTTTTCTCCAAGTCATTGAGCTCCGCTGATGAAACACTGACAAACCTGGATGTGTGCTCAGATGGATTCAGCTTCTCCTCTCCCTCATCTTCCTCTGATGACCATTCATAGTTCAATTCAAAACTTATTTTAGGAAATAAATCCATATTTTTGGCTGTTTGACAGTGGATGAATTAATTAGCCTACAACGCAACTGCTGACCTAACTGACACTAACCGTCAGTTTTGATTTGATTGTTGATTGTAATCAGCTGTGAGGCGGAGTGATACATACACAGTGAAATAACTGTGATGTTGTACTCCAATATCATCACGGTTTTACTGTCTCTCGACCAATCAGATTGCAGGGCCGGAACTAACTGTTGTATAATATGTGGTAACACATGAAATTAATATTCTCCTCACATGCTTCTGGAAACTCAATTTTATACGCATTTATGCATATATAATGCATATGTACTAATAGCATTTAAGAGTCCTAATAAAAGCTTAACACAGTCGAAAGCCCCTCTCATGAATCCTGGCCATATTAACTTTAGTCCTGTAAAATGACAACACATTCATCAAAATCACACTGTAAAATCCTTCGCTTTAAGGACTACTTGTACATGTAGATATGCAGTGTAATAAAACCCTACTGGAATGAGTTTTTGATATTATCATTGAAATTAGTGTGTGTGTGTGTGTGTGTGTGTGTGTGTGTGTGTGTGTGTGTGTGTAGACAGAGCTCTGGCACACCGCAGGAAATGAACACATTGGGTGGTTCCCTGTCATCCATGCCATAAATCTTCTCTTCAACACGAGAACACTCTATATTTGGTTTGTAGTCTTCACACCAGCCTACTGACAAGAGTACATAGTGTAATATGTGTTTGGTTTCGAAATGTTTGAAGCTGAAGTTGCTGATGCATGTGATTCCCAGAACTCAAATTTAGAGTTTCAGTGCCAAGGCTCACCCAAATGTCAGTGCAGACATGTAGGAATCCTCCAAAACCCATTATGGGCTCTGACTAATAGTTGGCAAAGAACCACTCTGTTCTATTTCCCTGTTTGGACTTTATTCCAACATATACCAGCTTCCACAGTCATGTGTGTGTGATCTTGCATGAGCGGTCATGTGTGCTTGTGCAGGTGTACAGTGTTAGCATGAAAAAAGGAGTCAGAGACACAACCCAGATCCCCATCTCCTCAAAATGGCCACCCCTGAGGATTTACAGAGTACTATTAACAGCCAAACCCTCAAGACCTTTTGAACACACCGTTTTGTGTGTTTTTTTGGCAGCTGGGATCTACACATCTCAGGAAATGGCTCCCTTTTTTTTTTTTTTTTTTTTTTTTTTACATCTGACAGAATGTACTTTGTCTTCCGTCTGCCCTCACTGATGTGGAGAGGCAGTACTGCAGCGGTCTCTGAGCCGAAAAACTGTCGTGTGTGTAGAATTACGTGCATGCACAAGTGTGTATATACCTTATGTGTGTGTGTGTGTGTGTGTGTGTGTGTGTGTGTGTGGTAGCCTGAGAGGACGCAGGTGCGGCCTGTGCGTATCGCAGCGTCAGGATTGATTAGTTCCAGAGACAGAGACAAGATGTGAAGATTCAGCAGCGTACTGTCAAAACAACAGGCTCCTCTCCAGACAGCTGGATTTCCATTCAGACCATCACATGGTCTGCATGCATGCTTCGGGGTGAAGGACTCTGTGGGACACTATTTATAGGTGAGTTGTGTGTGATCCAGTGTGGGCTCAGAGCTCTTTTGGGCAATACTTGCTGCTGCCAGAAGATCAATGTCATGCAATAGAATGATAGAGAAGAATTATTCATTTGACCTACAGAGAGGTGAGATTCCAGGTGATTTAACACACACTGACAGCCATAACGGAGGTCCTCAACTGTAGGAGCCACAATGAGGGTGAACAGATTGCATATCTAAATGTACAACTTGGTTTCATCAAAAGACTTTAACACATGTGGTTAATCTTTCACTGTTTTGACAGGGAAGTTATGAGATTTCATCATTTATCAAATATATTTCAATATGGGGTGGGACCCGCTGAAGATAAGTGAAAAGTAGCATTCAGACATTAAGCAAAGCAAAGTTTCATCAAACAATGTTTCAAATCTGAAGTCAATAGTTTAATATTTAATCCTTAATTTAAAGTCCACTA
>NC_065525.1:14635848-14662193 GCF_006386435.1 Epinephelus moara | reverse complement strand
TATGGTTATTATTGTGGTGTACTATTAGATACATCATTGTATTTGCTTGTTTATTTCTATTGACCTGTTCAGCACTTTGGTCAACCTTGGTTGTTTTAAATGTGCTTTATAAATAAAGTTTGAGTTGAGTTGAGTTGAGTATAAAAACAGCTTCACATAGACAGAGAAATTACTCTTTTATTGTCTTTGGTGCAATGGGAAGCATGTCTTCATGAGACCATTAATAGCATGCATGCTTGTCTTGGGTTCCATGGTGTAATGGTCAGCACTCTGGACTCTGAATCTAGTAATATAAGTCTTGGTGGAACCTAGACATTGTTGTTCACACACCATTTAGAGTTGTGGTTACTAGGCAGTAAAGACGCTAAACTTCTCTCTTATTATCGGACAACCAAAGACACAGCCTTGGATCTAGCAGTCAATGGGTGTTCGATCGCAAGGCATGGCCGAACTTTTGGGTAGCAACCACAACAATGAGATCGTGGATGCATGTAAGCCATCCAAACTGCTTTCCTACACAGGATGTTTCTATGGATAGTTGGGCAGCTCATATATTCCAAGGTGGAAGTCTGAAAAGAACCGCTGCACCTACACGTCGTCGACACCGCGACATATCCCATTTTGCCTGGGAATGCCTCTGGATCCCTGATGAACACCTGGAGGATGCACAAGAGGAGAAAAGCATGTGGGCGACTTTTAATAAGCTTGCTTCCACTGAGACCTAACCTGGATAGGATAGGGTAGGAAAATGCAGGGGTGAATGGTTGAGTACACAGCATAAACTGAGGAAAACGCTTGAGTGAGCACCCACACAGGCAGTACCTTTTGTGGCTTGTTGGTCAAGGAGTATGAGTCTCGCTTTGGGTGTGAAAGGTGGCGGGTTCAAATCCCGGACGAGCCCACAGTGTTAACGCCCATTTATGCTCAACGTTAAATACGGATCCGGATACGGACGGAGCCTTCTGTCCGTGCTCCGCGTTCATTTCGTCCGTATTTCTGCACGTTTCCATAAAGCTTACGGATACGGGTCAAATGGAGCAGTACCACCGGAAACCGTGGGGCAGTGTTGCTGTCACTACCCAATACGTACTGTAGCTCTAGTGAGACACGAAGAAGAAATAACAATTCAGTTTCTCTCATCTGCAGTACTAGAGAAAAGAATTCTCCGTCCTCCAGTCACGATGTATTTAACGGCCTCACCGACCACCGCCTCCTACAACGCTGCCTCTTTTTTTGTCTTTTATGCAAGAGGTACATTATCAATATCTCCTCCACAGTCGCCATGTTTGTTTTTGAGTTTGTTGTTGTCATAAACTTTTGACGCTGGGCTGCCTCCTGGTGGATATATTGGTTAACATCCATGCCAACGTAAAGGGCGCATGGAAGTATGTGGGCAGTGACGGTAACATCGTTTGAAACGGACGTATACATTTTCGTACGTAAAGGGAGCATAAATGAGCCCTTAAGGGTTAGCTGCGTAGCTGTGGTAATGTGCCATTTTTATCAAGTGTGATGTGAAACAGATATGCTCCCCGTTGTTGCAGAGGTAACTCCTTTAGGAAAGCAGATCTTTCAACCTAAAGCTGATGTGACTTAATGAAATCAAAGTCGCATGATTCGGTTTTACGCACAAACAACTTCATTAGGATGGAACAGTTGTGTTTGACTGATTTTACAGACAAATCCAAGCTCAAGCCTTGGTGGAACCTTTTGTGTGAAATGTGTCCAGTCGTCCAAAAGCATCCCAAAGCTGAATCCGGCAGTGGAGTCGTAGAAAAAGCCAATCATACAACTTGCAGATTGCGTTCAAGCCAAGGACAAAGTGGAGAGGTCTTTCGGTGAGGGAAAATTGCCAAAAAGACATTTAACGTGGCTCGTTGGTCTAGGGGTATGATTCTCGCTTCGGGTGTGAGAGGTCCCGGGTTCAAATCCCGGACGAGCCCACAGGGTCTCAGAAGTGGCTGCATAGTTTGTGTCATGTGGTGTGTTTATTACAGTGTGATGTAAAACAACTATGCTCCCTGATGTCATAGGTGTAACGCCAAATGGAAACCAGTTACTTAAACTTAGAGCTGATGTGACCTGATGAAATCAAAGTCACATAATTCAAGCAGCTTTACTACCATAGAACAGTCATGCATGACTGATTTGACTGACAAGTCTTGGTGGAACCATTTGTGTGAAATGTGCTCTATTGTCCAATAGTATCACAAAGCTGAATTTAGCAGTGGAGCCATAGAAAGAGATGGAGCCAACTATGCAACTTGAGGATTGCTTTCAATTCAGTGACAGACTGGGGCTGTATGTCCTTCAGCAAAATCTGCAGAAAGCACACTTTGAGTGGCTCTTTGGTCTAGGAGGATGACTCTTGCTTCAGGTGCGAGAGGTCTGGGGTTCGAATCCCGGACGAGCACAAATTAGCCTAATGGTTAATAGGCAGTAAAGCTGCTAAACTTTTCCTATATTATCAGAAAACGAAAGACAGGGCCTTAGCAGTCGATGCATGTTCAATTGTAAAACATGGCCAAAGTTTTGGGTAGCAACCATAATAATGAGATGATGTATGCACATAAGCCATCCAAACTGCTTTCCTACACAGGATGTCTCTATGGATAGTTGAGCAGCTCAGATATTCCAAGGAGGAAGTCTGAAAATAACCACTGCACCTACATGTCGACAACACCATGACATATCCCATTTTGCCTAGGAATGCCTCTGGATCTTGAAGAAGACCTGGAGAATGCAGAGGTGGTGAAGAGTGTGGGGGCGACTTTGATAAGCTTGCTTCCACTGAGACCTAACCTGGGTAGGAGTAGGATAGGGTAGGAAAATGGGTGGGTGAACGGATGAGTACATGGCATAAACTGGGAAAACGCTCAACTGCCCAACCCCCCGGGCACCCCTTTTTGTGGCTCGTTGGTCTAGGAGTATGATTCTCGCTTTGGGTGCGAGAGGTCCAGGGTTCAAATCCCGGACGAGCCCGCAGTGTTTAGAAGTAGCTTAAGTAATGTGCTATGTTTATCAAGTGTTATGTGCCACAGATATGCCCCCTTGTGTTGCAGGTGTGATGCCTTTGGAAAAGCAGATCTTTAACCTAAAGCTTATGTGACTTGATGAAATCAGAATCACATAATTTAAGCAAATTTATTACGACAGAACAGTCGTGTTTGACTGATTTTACTGACAAATCCAAGCTCAAGTTATGGTGGAATGGTGGTTATGGTAGAACCTTTTGTGTGAAATGTGTTCTATGGTCCAATGTTATCACAAAGTTGAATTCTGCAATGGAGCCATAGAAAGAGACAAAGCCAACTATGCAGCTTGAGGATTGCTTTCAATTCAGTGACAGACTGGGGCTGTATGTCCTTCAACGGATGAGTACACGGCATAAACTGAAAAAGCGCTTAACTGACCACCATCCCAGGCAGCACTTTCTGTGGCTCGTTGGTCTAGGAGTATGATTCTCGCTTTGGGTACGAGAGGTCCCGGGTAAAAATCCCGGACGAGCCCACAGGGTTCCAAAGTAGCTGCGTAGTTTGTGTTGTGTAGTATGTTTATCTCATGTGATGTAAAACAACTTTGCTACCTGATGTCATAGGTGTAATGCCTTATGGAAACCAGTCATTTAAACTTCGAGCTGATGTGACTTGATGAAATTGAAGTCACATAATTGAATCAAATTTATAAGGATAGAACAGTCTTGTTTGACTGATTTTACTGACAAACCCAAGCTCAAGTCTTGGTGGAACCTTTTGTGTGAAATGTGTCCAGTCATCCCAAAGCATCCCAAAGACTGCTTTCAAGCCAAGGACAAAGTGGAGAGGTCTTTCGTTGAGTGAAAATTACAGAGGGCACACTATATGTGGCTCGTTGGTCTAGGGGTATGATTCTCACTTAGGGTGTGAGATGTCCCGGGTTTGAATCCTGGACGAGCACACAGGGTTCCAAAGTGGCTACGTAGTTTGTGTTGTGTAGTATGTTTATCCTATGAGATGTAAAACAACTTTGCTACCTGATGTCTTATGGAAACCAGTCATTTAAACCTCAAGCTGATGTGACTTGATGATATCAAAGTCACATAATTTAGCAACTTTACTACAATAGAACAGTCATGTTTGACTGATATTACTAACAAATCCAAGCTCAAGCTATGGTGGAACCTTTTGTGTGAAATGTGTTCTATCGTCCAATGGTATCACAACGCTGAATTCAGTAGTGGAGCCATAGAATGAGACCTGTCCCATTATGCGCGCTTGATCACACTTATGCACTTGGACACTTGACGTGCACGTCTATGTGCTTAGTGTAAGTGCACAAGTGTATCCCATTTCTACAACGACCAAAAGTGCAGTGCGCTTGATTTGTACTTTACCCACACTTATGGTAAGACTGCACCTGAGCGGTATTTGGCCAAATATAAATCCCACAATGCATCAATGCTGGTGAATTCTGCCCACTACAGTTCAGTGAGTCTGCCATCATCGGGATTTCTGAGATGCCGCCGAAGAAATTTCAATGTAAGAAAAATGTATTATAAATTTAACTTTATATCATAGTCCCATTCATATCATAGCATCACGATGGTACATGTTAGGAAGCTTTGTTAATGTGTCTGTGGTGAGGAAATTCACATCAAGCTTTGCCCTGGAATTACTTACTAACCACAGAATTTATCTGAAATAGGGACCACGGAACAAACGTTCCAATTCGGAAAACGATTACCTGTTTACCGGGGCTAAAAATACTGCAGCTGATGGATACAGGTGAGTAGTTTGCTCTGTCATTTCTTTTGATTGATGTCTTTATTTCGAACATGACAAATATTATAAAAGAGTAGTTAATTTATTTAATCCTTCCCCTTTTATTCACTAATTAATAACCTTTAACTTTCCTTTAGATATCCAACGTAGTGTTATATATGCCAGCATATTAATTGACTTTCTTAAATGCATGTAATAGAAATATCATGAATTGTTCATGTACCAACATGAAAATATATTCATATATCCATATACATACATACATACATCAGCTCAACATAAATCACAGCTGCAAATCCCTGCTGAATATCCACACCTTTTCTCATCCCGACATGAAAATTATTTCTTTACACCCTTTTCTAAACTGGATCATGTTTTTGTTCACAGAGAATAACATCCAATGCGCAATGTAAGGGGTGTTGTCAAATCTGTCCCAATTTCGTTTAAATATCCCTGCGTACTTGGCCACTGAATAAGTGCTTGAACACTATGTATGTTCTGCGTGGCAAAACGTCACCAAAGTGTGTGTGCAACCAAGCGCACTCAGCCAAGTGTGGAAAGATGGGACAGCCCCAAAGCCAACTATGCAGCTTGAGGACAGACTGGGGCTGTATGTCCTTCAGCAAAATTTGCAGAAACAATTGTTTTCACATGGCTTGTTGGTCTAGGAGTATGATTCTCGCTTCGGGTGCGAGGAATCCGGGGTTCAAATCCCGGACAAGCCCCAGTGGCAAAAATGTTACTTGTTTTCTGGGTGAGGGTTTTAATTTTATAAGTTTGGAACAATGTTTCAGATCTGAAGTTAATGATTTAATATTTAATCCTTAATTTAAAGTCCACTAAAGAACCAACTTCAGGTAGATAGAGAAAATACTCTGGTTCCATGGTGTAATGGTCAGCACTCTGGACTCTGACTCCAGTAATCCAAGCTCAAGTCTTGGTGGAACCTAGACACTGTTGTTCACACACAAATTAGAGTTATAATTGATAGGCAGTGAAGCTGCTAAACTTATCTTATCTTATTGGGAAGTGTGAAAGGAGAGAGAGAGGGGATGACATGCAGCAAAGGGCTGCAGGTTAAAATCAAACCTGCAGCCACTGGGGCCAGGATGTAGCCAGCAGGGAGGTTTTCTCCTGCTGCCATCGGAGACAGTCACTCTGCAGCTTATCTTGATATTTTCTCTTGAGAGCAACCACAAAGTTCTTGTTGCTGCTCTCAGTCATCTCCAGTGGTGCAGTGAGGTAAGCCTTTTCCTTCTGCAACTGGAGATGTAGGACAATGAGTTTCCTCTCAGCGGCCTTTAGAGAAGCCGTGAGCTTATTATTGTCCTCTTTTTGTTTGCTCTGGATTTTTCCCTCTCCTGCGTGAAGCTGAGGCATTCAATTTCCAGCAGCTCCTCTGCCCTTTTCAAGGCTGCTGCTAGTGCTCTGCTCTCTGCTCTCTGATGCTCCATCTGTAAGTGATGAGGTCTGGGATCTCTTCAGAGTCTTTTTAGCCTCCTCTGTCTACTTGCGGAGAGCTTTCATGTCTATTTGAAGGGTTGCCTTAGCTCCCTTCACCGTCTCCAATTCAGCTTGCAGGACCTTAACGATGGAGGTCTGCTGCTCATGATTTTTCTGAGCTTGTGCCCTCTTGAATTCCAGTTGGCTTTCTAACTGAAGCTTAGTGTTGGTTTTAGCCACTGCAAGGAATTCCATGTGACGACAGGCTTCCAACCTTTTTGCCTCTACCTCTTTATCAAGGGCCTCTTTCTCGCCCTTCATCTGCTCCAATTTGGCATACAGATAGGTTAAAGTGGTGGTGAGCTTCTGCAGTTCTTTAGAAGCTTGGGACGTCTTTCTCTCCAACTGCCTTTCAGCAGTGAGCTTCAACTTCATTTCCTCCAGGTCTTTATGAAGAGCGTCTTTCTCTCCCTTCACCT
Source organism: Epinephelus moara (assembly GCF_006386435.1). Classification (NCBI taxonomy): domain Eukaryota; kingdom Metazoa; phylum Chordata; class Actinopteri; order Perciformes; family Serranidae; genus Epinephelus; species Epinephelus moara. The sequence goes on along the minus strand of NC_065525.1, from coordinate 14,655,511 downwards.
GCTCCAGCTCAGCATGCAGGTCCTCACTGATGCTTGCCTGCTGCTCAAGATCGTTCTGGGTTTCTCTGAGCATTATGCTGATCCTTTCCAACTGCAGTGTTGTTTCACTGGTTGGAGTGGTCAGGTCGCAGACATTCTCCCACTGCTCTTGGAACTTGTTGAGGAGGTTGGCCAGCAAGTCCTCCCTGATGTCCAGGAGGACTCTCCCCTTGGTTGGATTTTGGGTGAGCCTGGCCTCATCATCACTTACTTCACAGCGAATTTGTTCTTGTAGTGAACTTAGATAGAAATTCTTTTGAGGTTCCATGTCTGTAGAATTGAATTCTATGACTTGCACCTCTGTGTTATTTCTTATGTCTACTTCTATTTAGATTTTTTTTCATTTAATCATTTAATCTTTAATTCAAATTTAATTGTCATGAAAAAAAACATGTTGCCTACGAAGTTTAAAGAAGATTCATATGTTACATATTACATAAATATGCAGGTGTCACATAATGAGGGTTCTATGTTATACTGATATAGTCCATTCTTTGATTGCTATACAAAACAACACATTACAGTTTTGTACAGTTTAAAATAAGTACATTTGTACTGACATCAGTGCACGCTGACCATATGTAAATTGCATATTGTAGTAGATTCACAGATGTCCGTCTATGTAGTTGACTAGCATAGAACAATCAAAGTGGTACATTTACTGTGGTTGGACGTTCATACTCTGCTATTAACATGTTAATTGCCTTGTCATGGCTTCTTTATTTCCTCCTTTCCTAGTTGATATTGGCATTCTTCAGTATGGATGGCAAGTGAGCTCAACACATAACAACTTAAAATAAGAAAAGCATTAATAATGAACTACCAATACCCTTCTAATTGCATTTTTCTGATATGCATATACATGGTCAAATTGGTGAGTGTTGCAGTGCATTGAGCTCTTTCAGCCACTGTACTATTCAACAACTACACTACCTGCCATGTTTTGTGAGCAACTTAGTTCAGCTGATCTACCAAACTTTATATTGAAGCAGAAGGGCAAGGAGGGTGTAATGCAACTTGTACTTGTCTGACTGGAGGCAGCGCTGACAGGCAGCACATAGACAGAGACAGATTCAGATATGAAGAGGGCGTGATGAGACTTGGTGACTGGGCTTAGCAGTCACTTTTACTTATAACCTGAATTAATTTGCTCTGGAAGGACAGTCGAAGTCACACATCAGTGTGCTGTCAGCTACTTCACCACTGTCTCAACCATCACATTTTATTGCAGTGACTTGGAGGCTATTTAAGGTCTTCACACTCACATCCAATCTGACTGCAGATGTGTTTCCTACTTGTAGCTGCAGCTGCTGCCGGAGGCTCCTCACTTTAGCCTCCACCTGCTTTAGCTCTGCACCTTGGATGGTGTTAACTTCTAAGTAATAACAACTGGGTGATTATTTGCATGTTATTCATCATGTGTCGTGTTTTCACTTTGTTCTGCCGTGTTGCTGCAGCAGGGAGTCTTCCCACAAGGAGAAGTCTACCGCCAAGTCAGATTGTATTGTCGTCTCCATTTGCCATGTGATGTAAGTGTTTGTGACAGAACTGAATTAACTCACACCCACGTCAGAGCAATCTTTTCAGTCATCGGTCTTGTTGTCAGGCTGCTCTCTCAACACGCAATAACTTAAATACAAAGCCTAAAATGGTGATGTGGTCCAAAGAGAGATGGTGAGGGAAATGTGTCTGCACGATGGGATGACATGGAGACTTGGCTGGAAACAGACAATTCTTTGACACTGAAATACAGCAGTGGAAAGAATGATATGAGCATATTGTATCATTCAGACTATGACAGAGGAACGTCAGCGTCACATCAGTGTACACAACTCTTATCTGCTTTTCAATTTGTGCTAATTTCATTACATTGTGTGGCTTTATTTAGATATTTGGACACCACCAATTTTTCATCAGAACCTCCATTATGACACCAGTTGCCAAGAGATTTATGATGCAACTGCAGAGCCTCTACATCTGGGCAGGTTTCCCATCTGTCCGGTGCTGTGGCCAAGTTGATGGAGCACAGCCACCCCCGCCTAAAACACAGACAGCACTGCCCTGCCCATCTTTCATCCCTCCGTTACACAATCTGTATTAAACCTCTAGCCTACATGGATCAGAGAGCCAAACATTACAAAATAAGTTTGATATTTGAATGCCAACGATCATCAGCTTCAGTCAGGAGAGGCTCACATGAAGGACAAATTTGCTCTCCTTATCACATCTCGTTTGGAAATGATCTCCTTATAAGCTTATGTTACATTCAACCTGGTATCTTGGATGATGGTGGACTGGAGAGCACATTGACATACAAGGTGGTATACTGGAGGTCCAACAAGACCCTACTGCAGAAACAGAAAATGACAGCATCAGAAAAAAATATTTTCAGGGGAAGTCTCTGAAACTACAGAGAGGAAAAATTAGTACCACTGGAGTTTGACTTCATTAGAGCGTGTTACATCACGGAGGCAAAGTGTGTCAGAAGAAATAATAATTAGGATTTGTACACAGCTGATTTGTCTTCAAATCCCTTTCCGCGCAGTAGCTGTTGGAGCTTGTCTACCTTATTATTACAGGATACCGAACAACAAATTAAACAGAAAACTGTCATCCCACAAAGTGTTTGTATTTACAATAATTACTGTTTACGATTAGATTGCAATTCACAGTTTCTCTCTTGGAGCTTCTGTAATTTCTTAAACACAGCTTGAGTTTGACATTTTCACAACAGTGTTTCTCTAGTTGCATATTTCACTTCAGGTAAAACAAGAAGGTCTGTAATATCTATACAGTATCCTCTACAGGCTAGCATGATCTGAGTAGATGGTTTTATCTGCTACAGTTTTGACTCTATTTAAGCTTTAAAGTCAGTGGTGGCCCCAGGGGTAGGGGGACGGGGGGACCACACTTTTACAATTGGAAGCTGATATTACTGTCTTCAAGAGGCCTTGGCACACTCATTTTTAAAGTGAAGGTATTGATGTCTTGTGAAACTAGACAACCTGAAGCATCCATTGGTGCCATGAAGGCATAGCTTGTCAAAAAAGGGGCTAAATAATGCTAATGAACAACTGGCATGGACTTTTCCACAGGGGTTCCTTTGAAGCAGGATTTATACTTGTGAGACAGCTCTTTGCAGACTCTACGCCGTAATCTACACATATGGCCTACGCTGTTGTGAGCATTTATACTTGTGCGGTGGTGTGTCTTTGTGTCACTCTGCACTTACACCTCCAAAACACTTATCCGCGTGCTGTGGAGTTAAGTTGATTCAAACACACATATTAAACATGGCTGAATAGAGACAGTTTCAAACACAAGTACACAAATTGGCTTTACTATGACTCACAGAATTCATAGACAAAGCACTTGTCTTTTGCTGGACACATTTTCCCCACAAATACAACATGCTAATGTTTTTAGCACAAGACCATGGCATTTTACATTGTATAAATTAGCTTAGCAGCCAGCGGACTTTTCCTCTACGTATATTAAGCCTGGGACAACAGCAACATTTAACGAAGGTGATGTTACAAAATTCAGTTCCATTACAACTCACAAGGTTCACAAAACAACTGTCTTATAGTAAAAACATTTTCCAAACAAATGTAACATGCTAATATTATTAGTCCAAGCCTGTGGCTATGTGCATGAACGTAGAGTCTTCACCATAGGTATGTTGTTGATTCGACGCAGAAATATAAATCCCGCTACTAAACTATCACCTCAAGATATCTGAATGAAAACAGGTCCTATGGGTACCAACGAGTCTCCCCTAAATGTGAGAAGGCTTTTTCCTACATGTTTTGTTCCTTACAATCAATGTACTCCTTCAAATTAAAGCTGTATATTTGTCTTTTTAAAGAAAGGGACAACTGGCCTATTTGAAGGACGATTGATCCCAACAAAACTACACTGGTATTAGTCTATGCACATCAGATAATAAGTAATGTTATTTGTAAAATAAGACACCAAAGTATATCCTTAACTCTCCATGTTGACATAGTTTTAAACTAGCCTACTTCAACAGCAAATGCAAATTCCTGAAATTAAGTTATGAGTTTTGTTTTTTGTGTGCTACCTCAAGATTTGCAGTGACCCCATCTTGTTACCACTATGAAAAATTTCTGGGGGCGCCACTATTTAAAGTAGACCATATATAATGTTTTCCTCAGTTCATCAGCTCATGCTGCAGATATTACTCTCTACTGTGAGTTCATTAGCCATGGGGACTCAGGCTACTCTGCTCTCCTCTTTTGCTGTTTCCAACCATCTGTTGTAGAATCATTTCTAAACACTCCATCAATATATTCTTGACAGCTGTTGCCATTTATTTCAAGTAGCCACAGCCGTACTCTTGTTCCCAATCATGTTAATGCACTAACCCATAAGAGCATGTGCATGAGAAACCTGGATAACAGTGTGTCTGAGTGTTTAAAAAGGCTGCACTTCGCTGTGTTAAGTAGATATTTATGCTGAGAGCTCTTGTCAGTTTAATTCTTTGCACCCTGGCCAGTTTCCACTGAGCATACTGCAGTGGAGCTCTTCAGATATTACGTAGCTGTGCAAGCTGTCTAGAGCCTAAAAATGTAGTTTGACCAGGAACGACACACCTTACGCTGTCCTTCACTACAGATTTGGATGCCTTGTGAGGGCACACAGATTGATTCACACAGATAGATGTATTTTAAGAGTGTGTGTCTCAGTTTCTCAGCCGTCATTCTTGATTAGGCTCATTATCTTGCTAAAGGGATCTCTGGCTATTTTTTGCAGGAGTGCCATCAGTCAGCTCTTTCTTGGCCGGACCGCCCCACAGCAGAAATGTCCAGCTTGTTATTTATCCTTAGCGCTGCGGGAATGGCTGATTAAGTTCCTCAGAGACCCATTAGAGCAGGCAACCTGTCCCACTCAGCCACTGCCACCATCCATCATGCAAATCTAGAACACGAACACCATGCTCAAGTCTACCTCAGTCTGCTTTATTATACCCCCGTGTCAAAAACCACTAAAACGTCTGCTGCTAACAACTCTGGACACTTCCTTTAAAAAACTCCCATAATAACAGAAATGGGACACCAGTAGGTGAGCGCGGAAGGAGCAACAGGTCTCGTATCAGTAGGGTTTGGTTAGCCAAGTTTGACACCCCCCGTCCTCCCCCTTGGTCCTGCTCCATATCTCTTCTCCCTGCGGTAGCTGACCCAGGTAGCTGGGTCTTGGACAGACAGGAGGCTGCTGTGTGTTATTCTACCCTCCACTCTGTTGAAGGAGGTAATTTGCAAATAGGCTTCAGGACGCTCAGCACCAAGGTTCCAGCCTAGAGGCCCCCTGACAGGTCCGATACGAATTCCAATGGAAAGTCTCTCAAAGCTGTGGTTTGGACATCTACCAGTGGGTCTGACTGAGCTCCAGAAGAATCCTGGGGGCTGTTTATTCTGATAAAGACAGCACGTTTCCCCTTTTAATACTTTTCCAAATGTGATTTAAGAATACACTAATCCGTCCATTGATATCAAAAAGTTAATAAAGTATTACTTTACCCCCCAAAATGACCATTTTGTATAATAGCTCACACAGTGTTACATTGACTTTGTGAAGAAAACTGTATTGTCCTTGCACGTCTCCACGGTGAACGAAGAATCCAAAAACAGAGGAAATTCTTAATGAGCTGAAGTCTTGGGCAAATACTCACACAACTCGGGCAGTCAAATCTTCAGTACTTCCCAAACAGATGGGGGAAAGAAACTTATCTTTACTTTCATCAAAGCCAGTCTTCACTGACAAAAACAGTAACTTGCTGAACATGGGAGCTGCATGCTTCCACTGCCTCGATCAGTTAGTTTGTTTGTGTCATTTTGTGACTTTGTTGAAGCCGAACTAACACTTTCAAACAAAGTAACACAATAGTACAAACTGACTGAGGCAGCAGTAGAGCATCCGTTTTTGACAATGCAGTCTGGCTTTGACAGGAGCATAGATTAGAAAGTTTCTGTCTCTGTTCAGTTCTCCGCCTGTTTGGGAAGTACTGAGCATACGACTGGATAAATGAGATTTGGCTTATACTGTATGTGTTGTGTGAGAGTTTGTGAACGGATGTTTTGATAATGTTCTGCTGTTGTTAAACACATTCGCCTATGACCTCAATTCATCAAGAATTTTCTCCTATTTCTGGATTTTTCTTCACCCAAGGCATGCGAGTTTTCTTCAGGAATTTAAGGTAGCACAGGGTGGGTAATTGACAAATGGTCATTGGGGGAAAGTTTTCTTTTAAGGCATCTAAGGAAATTCTACACAGCTATGCTATTTATGGCTTTTAAAGCTGAAATCAATCTCTCGTGCATTCGTTTTTACCATCAACATTTTTTCTTTTGGATTCAGCTCAAATGACAGACTCTTGATAATGCCTTTGGATGTGGCCCCTCAGAGGTATGAGCATGCACAGACCATTTAACGCTCAAATATTTTAGCTGATGAAGTAAAATAACTGCCTCACTTTTAGTTTGTTGCAATGATGAAGTGCTTGTTTGGCTGGAATACATTCAGTGCTGTTAAAAAAATTAACAGACACGACCACATTGCGATTCATTGTTTGCCAAGATGTACGTGTCTGTGTTTTTCATCTGCTTAGGCAACTTAAATCCAGCCTTACACACACGTGTGGAGTCTCTCTACTCACACGAAAAATGTGTCTTCTGTCAAAACCCCCCCCCCCCTTTTTTTCTCTTAAGGCAAAGTTGCAAATCAGCTCTTTTTCAAACAATGGCGATAGCCCCATTACACGCCTGATTGTAATTGATGCCTTTGATTGTGTCAAGCTCTGCCATCCACAGCCATGCAACTAGCTCGAGGCCACAAACCTTCGTCATGCGAGGAGAAATCCCAAAAACAGCACGCACAACTGCCTCTGTTGTGTATCAAACCAGACAGAGGAGAAAGAGAACAAAGTTTCCATTGAGACCAACAGTGAAAAGTGTTGATGCTGTTCATGTATGGCAGAGTGTAAGACTGACGGGGGGGAAACCTTGTAAACACCCTCCCAGGTGTGTGACAAATGTACGCAGTGTAGTAGAATAGTAGAACAGTTGTATCAAAAGCATCTGAATTGTAATCCCACAGTAAAATGTATGGTACAGTGTCACTTATCTCCAAAGGTGGATCTTCCTATGGGCTGCATAGTGCGACACCCAGAAGGAGGGGGCACCAAATCCCCCTGAACATAAGGGAAATGATGGAGTGGGGTGGATGTGGAGAGCAATGGAGCAAGAGAAAATGAAAAGGCAAAAGCCATATAGGACGCAGTAGAAAAACCAACACATTCTCATTCTGATCTCGTCACATATCGACGTTTGATCATGGACTTTCCACGTCCAGTTGTGACGACTCAGAGTGCATTGGTTGTTGACGTTTTGGGATGCCATGTCAGGTTCTTCCTGTTACATGGAGTGTCTTCTTTCAAAACACACTTCCGTTTTCTCAGGAAATGTAGAGTTTATACACAGTCTCTTTCAAAACACCGCAAATTGATTGTTTCTTTTCCTTCAACAACAAACGCACATGGTTGGGTTTAGGCAACAAATGCACGTGATTGGGTCTGGGGAAAAAAGAACAGGGTTTGGCTTTATAATCTTACAGGAGGAAAACACCACTCTTCCAGGTGAAAGTCAGTGTTTGTTGGACCCATCCACTGCCCCTCCCACCTGCCCCACTTGGACTTTCACCACTTTAACTTTAATTTTTGTCCCACTGCATTTCCCCACCCCATGACACCGTCGAGTGCCGTTAAAATATAACAGCGACAGGCCACGTATCATTCCGACGTTAAAGGAAGTCACTGCCAAAGCATCAGATTTCGACGACTTCAGAGCGAGACTATATAGTGAGATAATATGATAATAATTGGCGGGGGGGGGGGGCAGGAAAGCTTGCCTAAGGGGCTGAATGTGCTTGATCCACAACTGCTTATTTCCAAAGCTATCACACATAATGAATGGGTTATTCCTCTAAAATTAAATTCATATCAGATTTAACAGGTTTTGTGGAGAGTTTATGACTCTGCTGTTGTTGGAGTAATTTCATATTTCTCTGTCACCAGCCCAGAGGTACCAAACAGTAAACGTTTTTCATCCGTCATATCATTCGTCAAATGAGTGGATTTGGCGTGTTATTCCACGCTGGTGGGAAGAGCAAAAAGGAGCTCTGGAAGCAATCAGAAGATGTTTATAAATTTGGCAAAACGATATTCACTTAATGCTGAGTATAAAATGGAACTGAGGCAGCTGGTGGTTAACTGCTTACTATTGCGGCCATTAGGCTGTCAGTTTTAAACCAGTCATATTTCTTCATTATCTTGAACCACAGCGCTTTACTAGGCTTTGAGGGCTTTTAATGATGATGCTGAATGTGTGCAGCACCATGACCAGCCTCTCACGGTCTTTATTTTACAGTTGTCTTGGAGATTTAAGCATTTAGTTTTGTGTTCATTTGAGTTTGTTTTTCAGTTTTTGAGAATCCTTCGTTGGCGTGTTGTGAGAAGAGCTGTTAGTCTGATTACAGTAATCTGGAGTGCCGTTTCTGTGTCCAACACAAGTGCTGAGGCTCAGTGATGTACAGTAATTAACCATAAAATAACATGCTCTTTGAGGGGAGTCTCTTCCTCTCTATTCTTTCCTGTTCTAGCATGAACAGATGGAGTTCATTGAGTTAAAAGGAAATAGCCTACACTGTAGCATGGCAAGCGTGCCGTATTTGTATTCAGCACAATAGAACACAGTGTATGTGGGTATAAGACATCCAAGAGTGGCTGTTTTATTTGTCACTGTAGTTTTATGAACCAATTTCTGCTTTTTCAGCAAACTGGATGCAAAATGTTATGGATTATTAAACAGTCACTGACACTCTGTGTAGATGATTTTTTTGCTGATGTTCCCCATGAGAACTCTGAAGCATAATCTGTAGTGTTTTCATACCCAAATGATTTATAATCTTTGCGGGCCTAAGCCTGGGGATCATGCCTTTGGTTGTGTGTGTGCATGCATATGTGTGTGAATCTATGTATCTGTCAGCTAATCTCACAAACTACTGGACCATCCATTCTTTCCATCCATCCATTTTAATTCCGAAGCTGGGTTGCGGGGACAGCAGGCTGAGCAAAGTACTCCAGACTTCCCTCTCCTAAGCAACGCTTTCCAGCTCCTTCTAGGGGATCCCAAGGAGTTTCAAGGCCAGACAAGTTATATAATCCCTCCAGTGTACTCTGGGTCTGTCCTGGGGCCACCTATCAGTGGGACGTGCCCGAAAAACTTCTAATGGGAGGAGTCCAGGAGGCATCCTGATCTAATCAGATGTCCAAACCACCTTCACTGACCCCTTTCGATGCGAAGGAGCAGTGGCTCTACTCCGAGCTCCCTCTGGATGTCCGAGTTCCTCACCAAGGCTGAGCCAAGCTATCCTTCATAGGAAACTCATTTGGCTGCTTGTATCCGCAACCTTACTCTTTCAGTCATTACCCATAGCTCATGACCATAGGTAAGACTTGGGATGTAGATGGACCAGTAAATCGAAAGCTACTGGACCAATCAGCCTAATATTTTGTGTGCACATTTATGACTGTGTGCTCAAGGATTTCTCATGGTTGCAGTGACTCACAATACTTTGAAAAACTGAAAGACTGTTTTATACCATCATTAACCGGCAGAACATGCAAACTCCGCACAAAAGAGCCCTTCTATTTTCACCTTTTGGCTGCAAAATGCATTACAGGAGATAATGTACTCTGGCACTTTTGGCAAAGCAAAAATTTTTCTGTTATTTCTTATCAGCCAACATTAGGAGGTTGGATATGGGGGTGTTTCAGTCACAGCTGACGTGACTCACCTTGTTAAGGACAGCATGTTTTGACAGTGAAGAACAATAATTCTGAAGAAAAATTTCACATTATTCTCACCACTGAAAGTTATTTATTTAATGCAATGTGTGACCCAAAAAGCCTTTGGGCAACAGGACCACCACGTGTTTAATTAAGACTGTAACAAAGTAAAAAAAAATAAATGAAATCAGATTTACACCGATCACTCATTAAACTAATGTTAAATTCCATGCCGAATACAGATCCCATTAAGTCTCTGCTGATTGGCTGTTTGTCCCAGCAGATGTGATGTGAGTTAGAAATGTTCAGGAAATTAATTAGAGGGATTTAGATGAATTCAACCTCCCCAAGGGCATGCACAGCCAAATCATTACTGGTCACACACACATGGAAATGGATTTCCTCTCGATTAGCAAAATAAACAGATAAATTGCTTGGTTCTTGTTAGGTCGCACAAGAGGTCAGATATGACTTGTGTTAAACCCCCGTTGTTGCCTTCTCTTTTGGTAACCAGTGCTGATTAAAATGTTGTTGTAAATAATGAAAAAAAGGCAAGATGTGAAGATGAAAGTGATTCTTGAAATGCATTAGTCTCTCTATTTTTTCTCCACGCAGTTTGTGCAGTAATAGGTTCTGTTTTCTCTTTTGTACCACTCAACAGGATCTTAAAAAAACAAGCGTGAATACTGCTTTACTAAGAGTCTAACAAAAGCAGATTAGTTTCAGACATTCTGACATTCTGAGGACTTTTGATTTGTTTTAGAACTAAAAAAATAATTGATTCAGCTTGTAAATAAATTATATCCAGGCCAGAGTGCTCTGTTAGTCTGAAACATGTTTGCACCTCAGCAAGATCTTTTCCAGCTTGTCCACAACAACAACAACAGACCAGCCTTAGAAAGTAACCATGATGTTTTAACAACAGCAGTATGTATCAAGGATGGTTCTTTTCAGGCTCTCTGTCGTCATACACCACAACATCTTTAATATCTAAATTCAGTGCATTTTTGTAACACAGCTACACCGAGGTATTGAACTAGGGGAATGAACTAAGTAAACAGGGTGCCCGTGTGACGACGACGACCCACAAAGACATCAGAATAAATAGCTATGGATGCAGTGAGGGGCCCCAGGGAGAATTTTGTGCTACAAGTTGTAGTGTAACCTTTTGCAGATATTGTCATACTTCATCCATCCATCCATTTTCATCCACTTATCCAGGATGCGGGGGCAGCAGGCTGACCAAAGCACCCCAGACATCCCTCTCCCCAGCAACACTTTCCAGCTCCTCCTGGGGGACCCCAAGGCATTCCCAGGCCAGATGAGATATGTAATCCCTCCAGCGTGTTCTAGGTCTGCCCCGAGGTCTCCTACCAGTGGGACGTGCCCGGAACACCTCCAGCAGGCATCCAGGAAGCATCCTGATCAGATGCCAGAACTACCTCAACTGACCCCTTTCACTCTGAGCTTCCCATGGATGTCCGAGCTCCTCACCCTATCTCTAAGGCTGAGCCCAGCCACCCCACGGAGGAAACTCATTTCCACAACTTGTATCCGCAACCTCATTCTTTCAGTCACTACCCAGAGCTCATGACCATAGGTGAGGGTTGGGACTTAGATGGACCAGTAAATCAAAAGCTTCTCACCACGATGGACCGGCCCAGTGCCCACATCACTGCAGAAGCTGCACCGACCCGCCAATCCATCTCACGCTCCATTCTACCCTCACTCGTGAACAAGACCCCGAGATACTTGAACTCCCTCTCTTGAGGCAGTAACTCTCCCCCAACACGGAGAGGGCAATCCACCGGCTGCAAACCGCCCCAGAACTACATCATCTGTGTGGTGTGTATTGTCATACTTTTATGTTGAAATTCTACAATGAGCTTTCAGTTGGTCAAGAGGTGGAAGCACAAGTGTTTGCAGCACCTACGGTACCATCAACGTCAACAGAAAGTGTAAAGGTTAAAGTCTTGCTAAATCAATCAGGGCAAAAACACTGCCAGTGTGATTCATTGTAGATGTGTCCTTAGTGGTGTTTTTTCTCCACAGGAAACAGAGACGGCCCGCTGAATTTACAAGCAGTGAATTTTAGAGTGATCCTTTCTTAATTTATTTAAACTTTTTCTGTTTGAATGCGCCCAAACATGCGGCACCTGAACAAAGAGTTTCATTGTGGGAGTGCTGTTTTGTAATAACCCCAGGTATGGTTTGACTCACAGAGCAGCTCTTTGTGTGATGGACACCTGGAGGAAATAGTGCAGGAGGACGGAGGTGGTGCAGAGGCAGGACTACTCTGTGGTTCAAAGGCTCCACTTCTCCTTCTTTTCTGTATGATTTACTGTGTGATTCATGGCTCCGCTTGGACTGAATGAGCTACTGAACAGTATGTAAACATTAATTATGTGAAACTACATTGGTCACTCTAATTAATTAGGATTATATCAATAAGAAATCAAAGCCATGGCATCACAGGCATCCAACAATTGTTTTTTGACAGACGTTCCACGCTGGTTGCCAGACCTCTGACCGGGCAACAATGTCCAGTGAACTGCGAGGAGCTAAAAATGTTCCCCTGCAATTACATGTTCACCACAATTTCCTGGAATTCCCAGGAGATCATAAATCACTGTTGGGTCGGTCAACTAAAACACTTGTGTTAATACAACATCAACAGCAAATGACCCTTCAAATGAACATCTGGGGGCCACATTGGGCCAACTTCCCCATTAGCTCTCAGAGCAGGAGACCACATGTGAAAGGTGCTGGTGATTCACAACTGACTAAACAAAAAGGTACAGGTGAGATTTAAAAAAAAAACAACTTAAGGTTTAACTTAAAGTTTTATATTCTGCCACAGTGGGAGCAGGCAACCCTGCTTTGCTCAAGGGTGTCATAATAGCTGCTGAAAGAAGGTAGAGCCCCACTTTTTTGTTTTCCTGCCCTTTCCCTTGTTGGTTGAAGGAATTAATGCGGTGACCTTTTGTTCACACCCCAGTTTTGTAACCTTAGAGCTGCCACCACTACACCAGTTCACTTATTCAACTCATGTGGAATGTGTGTGAGTGAAGAATATGTGCAGAGTTCATATTTGGCATCGAGGCTGTGACCTCGTCGCTCCCCACAAGGATACACCAAGCTTCACACAGCTGGGACTGGGGAGTGATGATAATGAGTTCTCCCTCTGGGACCGCTGTCTTGGATCCAACAGGTGGATCTTAGGGTGGAGGTGGGGCCAATGAAGTGCAGTGGTGGCAGCAGCAATTGCAGCAAATGGCAGCTTAGCATTCAGGTGAGTAGTGGGGCAGCCTAATGTCGCTGTTGGGTGACGTCCGAAACTGCTACTTTGTAGAATAACCCCCACAATTTTTTAAGATAATTTAACACAGCGCCATCAAGTGGTACTGTGTCTTATTGATGGATTGTATTGTGTCATTATATTATTATTTTACCAAAATCAAGCTCAAATGAAGTTACAAGGTTTTCATGAGGAAAGAAAACGCTGTACTTATTCAAACAACCAGTTCTGTACTTAAAAGTCAGACAAAATTGCATCTCCACTTCAGCTGCACTGTGTGGCACCGAAGATGCACTTTTACGCACTTCATTAAGTGAAGGCTCAGTGAAGCTATGAGGTTTTGCCAACAGTTTGAAAACCCAAATGGAGTTAGTTGCAAACTCTTTTTAATGCTTTTTACTGGTTAAATATTTGTAGAACCCAAATAAAGACACCAAAGGTGACCAATGGCATTGGTTTCTGAAAAACAATTACAACTTAAGGAGAAAGTGGGTTCTTCCTGAAATCGACATTGACCTAATGTGCCAGATGGTTTGTTACACAGAACCATAAGAGGCTGTCATTGGAAAATGTTTGGTAAAGGACAGGCACTTTCAAAAAGTACTTGGCAGGTGATTGGAACCATCTGTCACTGTCTCTCGTGGAAGCTGAAACCAGTAGATGGAAAACAAGGAAACATCTTTTCCATCAAGAAAAGCCTTCAGTGTCGTTCTTTGCTCTTCTTTTAGTGAAGAACTAATCTCCAGTTCTGATGTAGTGGAGCATCTACGCTAACCTCTTTAGGAGCCACCACTGTTGTTTTGAACCAACAGTCGCCTCTTTGTGTCATCATGCCATCTGTATCTAGCTGCCAGTAGCTCCTGGAGGGACACTGCACATTACTTGAAGCCTGACAAGATGGATTTTCATGTGATCTTATGATTGGGTGATTTTGTGATAACGTGAGAGTCCAGCTGCCGTGTAAGATAAGCAAGCATGGCGAGAAAATAGTGAGCAGGGCAGGAACAGTCCAAGGACCTGTGTCTGCTAGTTTTTTTTTTCTGAGCATCAGTGTCTTTTTTCAATTGTTCCCAGTAAGAAGAGTGTATGCGGCTGCACGCAGCTGCCTAGAGAAAAGGGGCTGTATCTAGTGTCTGTTTTCAAAGTGCTTTGGCTTTTTTTGTGCAGCAGCTCCTAGAGCTTCTAGGTGAAAATCTCAAGACTTTTCAGAAAGGAGCTGGTGGCGTCCCTGTCACTCCTAAAGCATCTCTCCTGAGCTGTATGATGTAATTCAGAAACCAACACAACAAAGACAGAAAAGCCTCTTTGTGGGAGCATTTCAGCTGGACACTGAATGTTGTATTTTTATCACTGTATGCATTGTTGTAACCTTGTTATTAGCTATGCAGTCAGCCCTCTGCTAACGTGGCATTACGTTAGCCATGCAACATTAACACAAAGATTTTGTCCAAGAAACAAAACCCACATGCACTGTCATTAAAAGAAGCACTGGGAACACTTTTTTCATGATGTGCTCTCCAGTGCCCTGCCACCATTTTCTGCCAAAGAAAAACACTATAGACACATGCCCTAAATACACCGCCAAAATGTAGAAGATGCATCGTATACGGTATTGTTGCAACGAGATGACTCGAAATGGATCTGTAAACTACTGTCCCTGAAGTCTTAAGGCAACTAACATTTTTTTGGTGTATAAAGCTCTCTATGAATTGACCTATGGCTAAGCCACGCCCCCCTCCACTCACTCAGACAAACTATCAACATTCAGTGACTGGCGCTATGGCAGGTGTCACAGTACACGGCATTTCGCAGGAGGCAATTGATGATTTTTCGGGACATAACGATCAGATGTCATTGAGAAGTAACCAAAAGGGCCTAAACTACTGTATGCACTGGAGGGATATATTAATCATTTTATTGTTGAGAAGGTCGGTGAAAAGCTTAAATTACAAGCCAAAATTTACAGGTCATCGTGTACGCTTGTGAACCGCATCTCGTTGCCGTCGCCATCAAAGACAACAAGTTAAAATGCCACTGAAGTTAAGGTTTTTGGCTCTGAATATGAGAAAAGGATAACGGCCTTTTTACCATCTTTACCAAGAGTGTTTCTCTGTTAGTTTGGTGCTACAGTATTTACACTGAATCATTCAGCATAATGTTTGCCAACCTTTGTTATCTCTGCGATTACAGATACATTAATGAAGCTAAGCTCCAGAAGTTAATGTTAGCTTAACTAGAGCCCTTTGGACAACAGCTAACAACGATGTACGATCACCAAAGTACAAAAACTAGAACAAAATAGGCTAATAAACAAACAAGCTGACATGATGAACAACGCAGCTAGGAGCTAACGTTAGGCTAACTTTAGCTAACGTTAGCTAGAGATGTTAAAGATAACTTTCTATTTCTTTCCAGCAAAGTGACAATATGTTGTCTCAAACACAATGTTGACTTACCTTAAAACAGATGTAGACATCCTTGTTAATCTTATTCATGTTGAGTTGATGTTGTGGTCGTTACCACACAACTTTATCCAAAGGAGACACTTTTCTCGGTTGAGATGTGGTTTAAAGTGTAAAAAATACACCCCGTCGCCCAGCCTCTCAGGATACCTTGTGTCGGAGTTGCATGTACCCCATGCACACCGTATGACCATTTTTTAAACTTCAAATCTCCGAAAAAGCTCATAAAACCGAACAAAACTGACTTTCTGTAATGCATTTCAATGGACGTCCAGGCAGAGAATGTCCGAGTGTATGGGAATGGCTATACACACTATGATTGGCTCATCGCGTTTGAGGGCGGGACTTAGCCATATGTCAGTTGCCTAAAGTGAAGTTCACTTGAGTCAGGGTCAGTTGGGGCTGAAGACTAGGAGTGTGGATTTAAGCAGGATTTATACTTCTGCGTTGAATCGATACCGTACCTATGGCATAGACTCTGCATGGACAGAGAGCTTATGCCGTACCTTACGCCATGACCCCAGAAGGGTAACTAACTACACGTTGCAGTGACGCAGACCTCCTGTTTATTTCTGTAATCTGAAACCATTTCCCTCAGTGAAAAACTTTTATTTACCTTTATTTCACAGGTAAGAAACAATAAATTGTGAAGACACAAAAGCCCCAACAAAATAGCATTTTAAGTCTTGTGTGTGATCCTGGCTTCATATGAGTGGAGGAAATCTCTGGTAGTAGCTAGGCTAATTTATACATTTTTAAAATACCATAGGCTGGTGCTAATAATGTTAGCATGTTATATTTGTTGGGAAAACCGGTTTAGTATAAAACAGTTGTTTTATCAGCAAACACTGTAAGTTGTAATGGAGATGAATTTTGTAACGTTACCTTTGTTGGGCTAATTTATACAATGTAAAATGCCATAGACTAGTGCTAAAAACATTAGCATGTTGTATTTTTGGGGAAAATGTGTCCAGCAAAAGACAAGTGCTTTGTCTTTGAATGCTGTGAGTTATAGTGAAGTCGATTTGTGTACTTGTGTTTGACATTGTTGCTATTAAGCCATGTTTAATGTGCGTTTAATGTGTGTTTTGGGTGTGTTTCAAATCAACCAAACTTTACAGCACTTCACAGAAACCCCAACGCCAAATAGTGTTTTGGAGGTGTATCTGCAGAGTGACACAGACACACTACCACACAAGTATAAACACACAATGGCGTAGGCCACGTGTGTAGGCTCTGCATAGAGCTGATGCACAAGTATGAATCTCACTTTAGAGAGAAGCGAGCTCACCAGACCTCTGTAGCCTGTTCCTCATCTCTGCTTGAGGCTAGCTGCTCAAGGCTACATTAACCGCTACTGGCAAACCTTACCAGAATCTCAGACCAAACTGTTGGCAGTCAAGTTGTATTGTGGGTAATGTACAGTAGGTGCTCTTTTAACAGTAGTTAATTTGGTGTACAATTTTTCCTAAGCCTTACCCAGACAATTATTCAAAAATGTTGGTACTGAATATCAAAAACATGGTCAGTAAATGTATTCCAGAGTTTTGCAGAATCATCCAAGTTTGATATTTTTGTTTGGTGATATGTTTGAAACAGTATGTTGTATGAGAGTAACAATGGACTCAGGTTGACTGCCTGCACCAGCTTGCAGGCCCTGTTTCATAAACACCAGCGCTGCATGTGAATGGTATGTGTCCATACTGTTTGCTTTTATGGAAACAAAACATTGCAATCAGTAAAACATGATCCAAACTGTCTTCTGTTCATGATCCAACTCAAATGGTTCAAATTTAGTAGAAAAGATTATAGTGTAAATCTGTAAGGTAAACACAAACATTGTGCAGTGCCTGCCGCCTCTGTGTTTGGCACATGTGAGCTCATGGTTTCTCCAGGGGGGAGAAGTTGGGTAGCAGATGAAGGAAAGAAGGACTAAGAGAAGGAGGTGTAAGAGAGGAGGAGGAGGTGAATCGTGCCAGAGTGTGTTGTTTTTTATCGCCCATCGACATGTTTCCAACAGACTTTTTCTGATTTTGTGTTTTAAGGTTTGCTCAATGACATCCATCTTCCCCGGTTCCTGCCACTGTCTCGAGCTCCCCTGCTGGGTCTTAAGATGTGCCAGAGGTTATCACAGGACACATTAACCAATCACAGCAAAATTATCTGACAAGTGAGCAAAGCGAGCCTTGGAAAACATCCAGGATAGATCTAAGGAGCTTTTGTTTTGGTCGACTACAGAAGCATGAGTTTGTTTTCATCCTCAGCACTGAGCCAAAGTGGATCCCTGCTGGTGTGCAGCCCTTATCCAAGATGATTATAGATTTTCACCATGTAATCATCTCTTCTAATCACAAGATAGGCCTCTCTACTTTAGGCATCATACTTAAACGCAAATTACATTAACTTTCTGGTCAAATGTTGAACTCTTGAGAGCTTGTTTATACACAAGAAATGTGAGCCCGGGCTTTGTTTATGTATTGCAGAGAGGCATCTTAACATTTTGCCAGAGAGAAGAGTGGTCTGAGCTCAGGGCAGGGAGGTAAATATTGCTAAGGGGTAGTTGTGGTTTTAGGACTGTTTCTGAGAAGGCAGAAGGTAAAAACAGAAACCACCGTATTTTCAGTTGTTACAGTTAAAAGGTATTTAACTGAAATGATCCTCTGCAGAGTATTTGGAAGTAAACAAGGAGGGAGACAATAACGGTGCATTTTTGCAGAAATGAACACAAGAGAAAAGAGAATTTTTGTTTCCAACTTAAAGCACTTAAAGCATTCCAGAGACAGTGGAATGAAATGAAGATGAACTTTAATGTGAAATATAAGGGTACAGATTAACAGATGATTTGTGCTGATAAGATTTAACAAAAGTCTTTGGCGCTTAGACACCAGAGGGAGATTATTTATGATTGTGGGACATCTAAGCGCCAGCAAGATAGATCCTCCATGGAGTCTAGACACTGGTGGTGGTGGTGGTGACTTTGGTTGATGACTGCTGAGGCGAATAGAGGCTGCATCTGAAAAGGCCTGGTAGTGATGGGGAGGTGGAGGGTATGCAGGCAGGAAAAAGAACCATATTTAAAATGAGGAGCAGTGAGATGATAGGCGGAGAAGGTGTGTCGCTGTGCTATTGGTTGATTGTGGATTAGCTGTGTAGTTCTACCCCATCCCAAGCCCTGACTCATCTACAGACTGCCTTTGATGCCCTACAATTATCCCACCATCACCACAGACTAGTTTTAAATACAGAAAAAACGAAATACTTGGTATTCTCCACTGCCACCACTAGTGACTCCGACTATCCTGCCATCAAGACCTTAAATGGCACCCACATTACTCTCACTGACTCTTACAAATACTTTGAATTTGGCTTGACAGCAATGTATCATTCAAGATTCACATTCAACAGTTAACTCAAAAACTAAAAATCAAATTAGGCTTCTTGTACAGGATCAAAGGCTGCCTGTCTGTCTCCCTATAACCGAAAAATCATTGTACTGTTGTACTGTCAACCTTCATGTCTGTCCTTGATTATGGGGACATCTTGTATTGTCACGCTGCCCCTTCAACGCTTCAGCAGTTAAACCCTGTGTATCTATGGTAAGCCGTTTTAACATTTAATCGCTAGACTGGATATTCATTACTGATATCTGCAACATAATTTTGCCTAGTCAAAACTCTTATTCAAGATATCTGTAATTAGATTTTGACTAGTCAAAACTCTAATTACTGATATCTGTAATTCAGTTTTGACTAGTAAGATTCAAACTATTTTTACCATTCATGTGTATGGGGTTTGTCATTATAGATATCTCCAATGTAGTTGCGGATATCTGCAATTGTTATTGCGGATATCTGCAACTGAATTGTGGGTATCTGTAATTCCAGTTTGAGATATCTACAATTTAATTTTGACTAGTCATAATTCAAGTTCAAGATTGAAGATATCTACATGGTCCTTTCTAGATATCTTGAATTGAGTTTCAGATAGTCAGAATGACGT
>NC_065525.1:14599534-14635642 GCF_006386435.1 Epinephelus moara | reverse complement strand
TGCATTACGCTTCATTACTAATGACAATTTTCGCACTCATCATTGTACTCTGTATCAAAAGGTTGGTTGGACTTTGTTACAGTCTAGAAGACATATCCATCTCGTGTTATTCATCTACAAAGTTCTACTGCTGAAAGTTCCTAATTACCTCACATCTCTTCTCTCATTTAAATCCAGTAACTACAGAACACGATCCAGTAGCTGTTTAACCTTAGATGTTCCATATACACGCACTAATGTTGGCAGAACTGGTTTCAGATATTATGCTCCCTTTAAATGGAAAGAACTGCAATCTGCCCTTAAACTTGAGACATTCATTCATCTTGGAGATTTTGAATCTCTGTTGTCTGATGTTTACTATGATTGTTATAACTGTTTTTGCTAATTCCTTCTATATATTGTTGTTTTGTTTGTTGGGTTGTGTGTTGTTTTGTGTGCTGATTGTGAATGTTCCTTGTTCTCAGGTCTCTCTTGTAAAAGAGATCTTGATCTCAATGCGACTGCCTGATAAAATAAAGATTATATAAAAAATAAAAAATTAAGGATCAAGGAGCCATTATGCGGGCAGTTTTTATCTTTCATGTAATTAAATGATCACACTTTCTGACAAAAAGTGTGACTAAACAGCCAGATGAGTGAGAATACTGGTTTAATATGGAGCAAAAACAGTGGCAGTAAGCATTGTCATCAAAAATTTAAAAAAAAATGTATTAAAAAGGAAACATTGGCACTGAAAAACAACACTGAAGAATAAAATTCAGGCACTATGAATATTATTTTGACTTTTTTGCATTCTGATGTGTTTATCAGTAACAGTCATGTCACCCTTTCTTCAGTGTCATTTTTTTATGATGACCATTTTGTGTTTGTTTCAACTTTCTGTCATTACTTTTGCATGGAGAGGAGGAGTTTGGGATGCTGGGCTGAATATAACTTGTAACTGCCGTGATGCTGCTCTGGAAGAGAAAATAATAATAAAATTGTCACTGAAAACACATCAGAATGCAAAAACATAGTTTTTATGCCTGTGTTTTCATTTTAGTGCATTTTTTTTCAGTGCCAGTGTTTCCTTTTTTAATTCCCGAAACTTGCTGCCTCTGTCCTAGCTCCATAGTTTAACCCCCAGATCTGACTGTAATCAAGCATGACTTACACTCTCACACAGACTGCAGTCTGCAGCATGCATGCTTTTACATTAATCAAATATATTAGTTCTCAGTCAGTGTACTCCTCGCTTACCCAAGCGCACTTCTCTGCACTACACTAACTGACATCAAGAATCTGATGCTCCACCATCTGTGTTTTATTATAAGCATCCCCTCCCTGGATAGCTCCCTTTCACTGCTCATAATTTTTTCGATAAACAATCCCAAAGGTTGACATGGGGAGGAAAAAACAGGAACGCATGAAACAGGTCTGGTATTGTAATCAGCTTTAACAGATGTCCACGGCTTTGTACCAAGAAAGAAAAGCATTTGGGAAATAAATGCAGCTTATCACTTAAAAGGCTCCCCGGTGGTCAGGATGCTTCATTCGTCATGAACATGAAAAAGTAGAACCGATTTTCATTGCTGAGAAGCCCTCATCCATCATGCCATGGTATGACAGCGGAGACAGTGGCCATATATGCAGATGTGATAGATCTTCCTATTTCATCACTCGCCTCTGATGGGCGGTGAGTGTATTAGTGATAGGATCAGGCTCATTTAAATACAGTTTGTATTTATGCGTCTCTGCGGCAAACTTTGCTTGGTAGCAGAATAAAACTTCCAAACAACTGTGCTATTGGTTGGGATTTACTGAGTTTGTGTGCAGTCTCTGCGCAACTATTATTGGGTAATATAAAAAACGAAAAAGCTGACAGGAGGTGAAAAAAGTTGCAAGTTTTATCCACATAACGGAGCACTGGAACAACTCATAGTAGCATGATTATAATGTCTCTAAATATAAAACAGCTCTATACTGCATTGACCTTAAAAGTATGTTTAAAAAATTTGGTAATGACCTCATGTCCCCCATCAGGATGAATTTTATTTACTTTGATGATCCCCTGACTCCAGGGTCCAGGTGATATCCAGTGCCAGTGTCAGTTTAATATTTTATTTAATTTGTTAATTCAGTATCATAAATCACAATGCACCTCAGAGGGCTTTACAGCATATGTCATTCCACTGTCCTTGCATCTAATGGCAGATAAGGACTCTAGTGTGGCTATGCCAAGGGGCTACTTGCAGATTTGAAAAGTGGAAACAAACAATGAAAACAATGCCTCTTCAATACAGCATAATGTTCATTTTGTAAATGATCCAAAAAATAGACGATGGCTACTTATTGATTGACAAGACACTACCATTGTGGTGTCCTGAGGTTCTCAGTCAGATCCACTGTTTGCTTCTACACAGCTCCACCCTTTCGTCTAAATATGGTCACTCCTGGCTCCAAGAAATCAAGATGTCAAAAGACAAAATGCCAAACTTGAGGCTATAAAACATTTTTTTCCCCAAGAGTGTTCTGCTTAGTCCCGCCCTACCGTGCTACTATGCTGTGTAGGGCTGCTCCTTGATAGTCTACCAAACGTTAGTCGACCAGAAAGGTCATTAGCAAGATTTCAATCGTCGTTTAGTTGCAGAAAAAAAACAAAAAACAAAACAAAGAGAAAAATCGTGAAACTATATTAGGAGCTGCGCCTTGTCAAAATAATTGAAAAACTATATGACTGGACCATGTGGGAATTTAATTTGAAAGGACAGATACAGGAAGAGGCCACTCTCAGCAGTCAGACAGGAGTCACGTTACAAACCAATCACAGCCAACAGATATCTTTCCCTTCATCTGAAAATATTCAGTCTGATAAATATGGAAAAGTTGATCATGTTAGTGCAGGGCTACCCAGAGCTTTACATCTGTCCCACGGACGACAAGCCTACACACTTATAAACAGCAGAAGAAGATCAGCTCTGCACTCAGGATCTCGGGTAAATAGGCATATGATGCTTGTTAAGGTTGCTTAGCAACCTTAGACGCAACCTGCCACTGCAGGCTTGAAAGCTGGCACAGAAAAGAGTGGTGCCCAGCCCCCTACCTCATGTTTTCCAGGTGGATAAACACATGGCATGTATACAGCCATATTTCCAGGGCTGGTACCTGAGGTTATCACACAGGCTGGTTAATAACATGTCGGGCAGGAAATCCAAAGTGCGGGATCATTTTGAGAAGGTGAAGGACAAACCCAAGGTGATATGTAAACTCATCTTCATTCGTCGACTACAAACATGACGTATCATCTGAAACATGTAAGTAGCTACATGCCCATTAGCCACTTAGCACAATCATTACTGCTTTGCCAACAGCGTCGTTGACAGGCGGCTCGCTCAGTGTGTGACGTGCACTTGTAGATAAAATATAGGCCTATATTAATGAAGGTTCATTAGTACGGTTTGTATTTCTCTGTAATGTAGCACAGTGTTAACAATGTTACTGATGCTATCCTTTCTCACACCTTGAACTCAAACCATTGCGTTGCCCCGCCAAAAATATATAATTTAATAATTAAATTAACATCGTCAAGTAATGGCCTTAAATGATGACTATTGGTCAACTAGGAATAGTTCCAGTTGAGGGCAGCCCTAATGCTGTGATTGGCTGGTATGTCATGTCAATGCATCATGGTCTGCGGAAGTTAGGGTTAGGGCAAAGAAGTCATGGTTGGTACTAGCCAGTCACAGCAAGTAGTACTTGGTGGAACATGCATGGGGGAAAAAAAACAACCTTCAAAACAGTAGTCTACAAACCAATAGGTGACATCATGATGGGTTGGTCCACTTCTTATATGAAGTCTATGGGCTATACCCTAGACCAGTGGTTTCCAACTGGTCCAGCCACAGGATCCAGATTTATCTTAGTCATTAGATCGATGTCCACACAGTTTAATATATTTAGCATCATATTTGCATTTGGCCATGTCATAGAGCTAGTTTTCTATCTCTGTCAAGTAGTTGTCCATTAGTCACTCACTCTACAGCAGGAAACGGCACTTCAGAATAAAAGCATTATGCTGGAAATTTAAAAAAAAGATTATCTATAAACTTGACACGCTCACAAGTCACTTCCGATCCATTCAGATTGGACCTGTGACTCACTTTTGGACTGTGACCCATCAGTTGGGAACCACTGCTCCAAGCTGATCCACACCAGTCATGTCCTACAAATTCTGAGCAGTACATAGAGGCAGTATATTCTGCCTTGTTAAACGATTATCAGTGAGGATAATCCAGACAGCAATTCTGTCATTTGGTTGACAGGGTTGTGCATTCTGTGCTTTGAATTTATCTGGTGAATAGAGCAATATTCCATTGTATCCATTGCAAGTCCATCTGTTTTCATATAGATATTTCAAAATGAATCCATTTCTGCCGTAATGTGAAGTATGGAAGGATATAAGCTTAACATCAAGTAGAATTGCTGGGAATCTGAACATGATATATTAAATATTATCATAGTAAGTATTACCAACTATTTCCCCAAATTAAAAAATTATATCTGTGGCCTTTGGCCTTTCAACAAGGGAGGCTCAAGCACCATAAATTCAAGTTTCCTAAGTGAATCATCACCTTCACTTTTAGACTGCTTTGGAAGGTTTATTTAGTGCACAACTACAGAACCAACCAGGCGATTGGAAGAATTTAGCAAGAGGCACAATGATCAGATTCATTAAGCATTAGACATTTAAAGAGCTCATGGATGTAATAAAACATTACAGTATGTTGGCTCCTCACCTGACAATAAAAAAGCATATACGGGTACATATCTTAAAATAAACAGAGCATGACTTATTGAACATTTCTAGACATCCTTTTTAGGGATCTTTTTTCTCTCACCCACACCTGGGTGGTTACACACTAGCAAAAAAATCATAATTCTCTTGTCATTCATCACAGACTTCACCATCCAACACAAGCACAGCCAAACCTTTTAGTGTGTTTGGTTTTCCGTGAATTGGAGACCATATTCCCATGTGGGCATTGTTCATTATGAATAGATTTGTGCATTTGAAGTCTCTCCTCTCTCTCACGTTTGATACATTGCAGATGGCTATTTAACTTCCACATCAAGGAGAAAGGTCAGCGAATCATTTCCATTGCTTATTGAAAACAAAAAGCTACATTATATTAAAAATGCATACTGTGTGAAATCCTCCATGTTCTCCTAAAAACACACTGCGGTGCATCTGACCCATTGTGACACTTGTTGCATTATTTATCATTCATGAATAATGAAGTGAACATCACAACAGCCCCGAACATCCCTGTGAGATATCAGATGAAAATGTGAACAGTTCATTTTTTGGGCAGCGGGAGGATTAGTAATTTGTCTTTGTGTAGCTGCTTTCAAAACTGCAAACTGCAGGAAAACAAAGACTTGAATGCTCTAATTGAAAGCTGAAAATGATTTAAATATTTACGTATTGTAAACTATTCTTGTTCAAGTGAATCAGATTGCATCTAACTTTGGCATTTTTCTGACACCGCTGCTGAGTAATTATTCAACCATGCCGTCTGAGGAAATGTATCCAGTAATTGCTTTTGAAAGAGACCATTTATGCCTCCATGAAAGACCAGTTTTCAACCCCATTTAAATGAATACTGTTGGCTTGTTTTCATCTGGGAGTCGCCAGACATTTTAGGATGTGAACTGTTGAGCAGCTTGGCCATGATAATTAGTTAATGCGTTTGCCTCATTTCATTGCACTGTTCATTTGGCCAAGAGAGGAACTGAGACAGTGAGAACAGTCCAAAAAAGTCCAGAGAACATCTTCTCAATAGAAGAGTTTTACATTTGCTTTCATGCAGAGAGTTAGATGAGAAGATTGATACCACTATAACATCTGTATGCTAATATTAAGCTACAACCTTCAGCTGGTTAGCTTAGTTTGGTGTAGTCCCATACATAACCTCCTGTAGAACAAACAGTGGTGGAAGAAGTATGCAGACCTTTTACTTACAAGTGTTACAAGTTAAAGACCTGCATTCAAAATGTACTCAAGTAAAAGTAGCTTACCTAAGTACCAGAAGTAAGAGGATTGAGTATATAGTGTCCTATTTGAGCAATATCACACAAGACAGAGTACATCTGTACTGAACAGTCACTTTGGCACTTGGTCTCGGGCCTACAACTGAATCACAGCCGTGCTGATATTCAGTACAGCAACACAACCTTGAGTGTGATATTGCTTTCATACAACAGTTATTAGTTAACAGTAATAAGTGACAACTGATCATTTTTTTGGCTCCGTCGACACAAATGGTTGGGCAGTTGGACTGGGACTGGACTGTTGCTAAGCAACACAAACATTCCTGCACACTAGCTTGGTATTTTGTTTACACGAGGTTGACACGTTATCGCAGGCCAGCTACTTTGTATCATGTGCATTTATCTGTATGTTTCCATTTATTGTGCAACCAAGGAAATAAGAGTGTGTTGATGGTCGCTTTAGCGGCATGGCGGGATTCTGATGAGTTAACAGTTTGATCAGACAGAACTGTTGCAACATTGGCTAATGCCATATGAACATACCTGGCAGTTTGCACTGAAGTTTCCAGGCTTCTTTCCTTCCCTTTATGATCTTCCGACAACCATTAATAATTTTACTCAAATGTTATTTGCAGAAATATGTTCACCTTTGTGGTGCAAAGTTTGTGAGGATGACAGTTAATATAGGCTGATTAACAGTTATTGTAGTGAACGGTTTAGAACACTTATAAAGTGGAGTAAAACAAGCAAAATTTAAAGTCCCAGTGATGTATAGCCCAGTTTAGACCAAAGATTGTCAATGACGCAAGTTGAAACAGGCCACCGCTTGCAATGAGCTGCAACATTCTAAAAACCAGCAGGTTCAGACCAGTGCAACCAGACGAGATGGTGTATCATCTTTATGCAACTTCCATTCTGATTTTCACCTTTTCAGGCTTATTTTGTGGCTGAATATTATTTGTAGCTTCTTAAAATATGAGTGAGGATAGTGATCGTGAGATACTGGCTATAATTGCATTTGCAGTAGTGCTGAAACAGCACAAAACAGAAACAAAATGAGCATCAGATGGACTGTATTCTTACTAAATATGCCACAATAATATAAATAACCAGCACCCATTAATGAGTCAATGAGAATTTGCGTGTGTGAGGGACCATAAGCACATACAGCGAGTGACTCACCGTCAGACACCGGCACACTGTGAGGGTGGAAACAGAGGGTTTGGTGGAGATGGAGCACCTGCTGCAGCATGCAGATACATTGCCTGGGGTCATTTGGACTTGACCAGTGGACTTCACTACAAGCTGATTGGCTGTTGAAACAGGTGACGTGCATTACGTTCTAAAACCAGCCTAAACCTGGTCTAAACTGGGCTTTATACTCTATATCAGTACTCATGGAATCGGTCTTATCATATTAAATTACTTGGTCAGAACTAACTTTTATCTAATTCAAAATTATGTTTATTACATTACTGGATTATAACTATTGATGCACTCATGCGTTCATCACTTTAATGTTGCAGCTGGTGGGAATGTGGAGCTAATTCTAACTACTTAATACACTGCTGGGTAGCTTCACCTGTACTACAGTAAGTGAAGTACAACATAAAATAAATACTCAATTAAAATACAAGTATCTAGAAATTGTACTTAGGTACAATACTTGAGTAAATGTACTTAGTTACATCCCACCATTTAAAACCACATGTCACAAAGGAGATACAGTGTGATAATTCCTGAACTTTAAAGGTGGCGAAAGGTAGGCAGATTTTGTCACCTACTCAGGCTAGCTTACAGTCTTTATGCTAAGCTAAGCTAACGATCTGTTGGCTGTAGCTTCATATTTACCAGATGGGTATCAGCAAGACTGGAACAAGCATTAAAACAAGCTATGAGCACATCTAAAGGTTACTCATTAATACTTTCTAACTCATTTGTTTAATTCATACAAAACAAGTGTGAAAGCAACAACTCACCACTGTATGGGCCGTTATGTGCCAGGCTAGTTTTTGTCCCTTTTTTTTCCAGGCCAAGCTATGCTAACCAGCTGCTGCCATTAGCTTCACAATCACCGTAAAGAGTGGCATCAATTCTCTGATCTAACTCGTGAAATAGGCCTATTCATAGTTTGCTAAATTTCAAACTACTCCTTTAATTGCACTCAGTGTCTAT
Source organism: Epinephelus moara (assembly GCF_006386435.1). Classification (NCBI taxonomy): domain Eukaryota; kingdom Metazoa; phylum Chordata; class Actinopteri; order Perciformes; family Serranidae; genus Epinephelus; species Epinephelus moara. Next base: position 14,627,437 of record NC_065525.1, on the reverse strand, counting down.
CAGACCAATCTCACATGCATCATACAGTAGTAAGGAGAAAACCTTTAATAGTGTGCATTTTACATATCCTTCTTTGTGTCTTGAATGCAGTTGACACTGCCTGTTGTGAATCATGCTCAGCCCACTCACTAGGTTTCTGTCTGTGTTAAAATAAAAGAGCCGGCTTTCACACTTGTCATTCCTTTGCTAATTCAAGATCAGCCTTAACACTCCTAATTACTCACTCATTCATCCTCTTCACACAGGCTTTCTTCCATTCTGTTTCGCAGCACCAGCAGGCAGGAATGCTGGGAGAGCGTCCTCATTATGGAGGAGACACCAGTTTGGGAATAGTTCTTCAAACACAAGTTTGGTGGCTGCTTTACTTGGAGAGATACAATCAACCTTGGAGTGTCCCTGTGGGGGAAACACTAAAGCTGAGTTATGCGGCTGAGTGTGGGAAGAAAAGTGTAATAACTTTCACCTGAATGCCTCCACTCTACCAAACACCATGGGTTTGTCATTCACAGGCGTCAGACCCCCCCTGTGTACAGAGAAGGGGGCCTGTAGGGATCTAGCACTAATGAGGCAGCAGGCATTTCTCTGGCTCGTAACAACCCGCTGTGTGTGGAGCCTTTCTCTTGACTAGAAGCTGCACCCAGTACCAGCTACTATTTCTCAGAGTGAAAAGGATTCACAATTAATGATGCAATTATGCTAATGGAGTTGCCAAGCTGCTCGTTTGCCTCCCCTCCTACTAAGTATCAATCCTGTTGAAGAATGGGACAGTGAAAGCATCACTGCTCAGATTCAGAGCGTTTATTTGCACAGGAATCTGAGGTTTCCTGAGAAATGGCAGGCGGTGCAAAGTTGATGACAACAATTGGCTAAGAAATAACAGATCTGTTGTTTATTGTCACTCAGCTTTTCATGCTATTGTGGAGAGCAGGATTGGCAGGCGAGTCCGGAGTATTTTCTTGAGATCCAATCAAGTTTTTGGCCACAAAGTGATCCATTTAATATTGACAGTATGACATCATTTATGTTGCTGCAGCCATGGAGCATAGTATGAGCTATTCTGGCATGAAGGTGCATTTTCCTTCTGTCAAGCGAGGTCCAACATTTTCCATCCACCTTTATGTTGTATTTGCCTGGTCTGATGGTCTGATTGAGTCCATTTTCCTGTCATGCTCACACTGCAGGCCTCAGTCATCCTCAGCAGACAATAAAGGTTGCACCTTGTCGTCTGACAGCCAAAAAGACAGTCGAAAAAGCTCCTGAAAAGACATGTGCCAGTATCTAGACAGGATTTTTTTCCTCATAGTGACAAATGGCCATTTAATGAAAAGAGAGCTGTAATTGTGCTTGATGTTGCCATAACAGTGGCCACATTGGAAAACCAAAGGAGTAACCCATATTTTTACTGGCACCTCTACTATCATATAATACAGATTGGTGTATTTTTCATGTTTCCATCCAAAACCAATGCTTAGTCTTATTCAGTGTTTAGTTAACCTTAAACACATCACCAGAACAGCAGACTGTACTAACTGAACATGTCAGCTTGCACTCTTGTATTGAAAAGCATTGAAACAATCATCAAAACTTTTTATCGTCATCTACTGAGTATGATGGCTGTAGACACTGTCAGTGTCTGAGGTGAGTCGACCAACCACCTCTGTCACAGTAACCTTTTATGACATCTGCTCTGACATATGTCTGGTCCTGCTCCCATTCAAACAGATTTCCAGCCGTCCTTGCCCTGGATGGGCCAATCACAACCGTTTATCGAAGAGATGACTGACAACTTGCAGAGACTTCACGCTTTTTGCAAAATACGGGATGACAGAATTTTTTACTTGAGCCAGGTACACTACAGTGAGCATAAACCTAGCTTAGTAAAGCAACATATTCTTACTCTGACTTCGTCACATATTGATGTTTGGTCATGGACTTTCCACGTCCACATCAATGAGCAAGGTACCCTGGGTGCGTTGGTTGTTGATGTTCTGGGACATCATGTCAAGTTCTGCCTGTTACATGCATTGTCTTCTTTCTAGATACACTTCTGTTTAAATTTAAGGAAATTTAAGGTTTACATACAGTCTCTTTCAAAATAAATGCACTACATCGGTACAACACAGCAAATTGACGTTTTTTTTTTGTTTTTTTTTCCTTCAACAAAAAACACACATGGTTGGGTTTAGGCAACAAAAACACATGGTTAGGTTTAGGAAAAAAGAACAGGGTTTGGCTTTATAATCTTACGGGAAGTGAACACTGTTCTCTCGGGTGAAAGTCGGTGTTTGTTTGACCTATCCACCAACCATCCCCCCACCACAGTCGGACTTTTGCCTAAACTTTCCTTTCATGTGTCCCCCTGATGCTGCCAGGCCCCATTAAACTATAACGGCAACTATCCACATATCATGCCAACTTTAAAGGAAGCCTTCTTTCATTGATTTCTGATGCCGCAAGTGACTGCCCAAGCGCCAGATTTCGATTACTTCGGAGTGAAACTGGGCTCAGTAGAGAGGAGCACTCTAAAGGCATTTTCGAAAACAACCAAGATGGCTGCAGCTGATGTGGAACTTTATGTTGAGGTATTATTTCCAAATTGTGATGGCAAAAACAGCAACATTCTTTCAATAACACATAAATGCTACACCAGGACAGCTCATCTCTGCACACTGTATTCTGTTTACATTTGTTTTGTTACTCAGAGGCATTCTGGTCCACGGCCTTTGATAGTGCCCCTTGGATATAAAAAATGAACTGCGAGGTTCCAGATGTCAGGCTAGTTTTGTCCATGCATACAGCAAAACTACATCATTTTAAAGCCATTTTTAGCCTTTTTGTTGTCCTCACCTTTTTTTCTTTAGTTGTGAATCTTTCGCCAGTGCACCATTTGTTTGTTAGGGAATGCAAATTCTTTGTTTACTGTCATTCTTTCTAGTCTTAAAGGGGAGGCCATTAATTTTACACATCGAAGTCTGTTAACAGGTCTTGGGTTGTATTACTGCATGTGAAACAGTTGTAAAACGCAGTTTGTGGCTGCAGTGTGAAGTCTGATAACTTGAGGCAGCGTCAGTTGCGGCTGAAGACTACAAGTTCAAAAATGAGAAAAATCTGGTGCTGTGGAATTACAAACACGTGAGACAAGTGAGCTTATGTTTACAGTACCTGCAACTAACATAACACACTCAAATCCACTGAGCTGTCTGCAACTGAGATGCATTGCAGTATTGTAGTAACCAGAGGCTGGTTGCACAAAACACCCTAAGTTGAGATTTTCCTTAAAGTCCTAGTTAAGGTTTCCTCATGATGAAATCAGTTGCACAAAACACCCTTAAGTCCTCTCCTTAAGGTTGCCTTTAAATGTTCACTATAGTATTTATGGTTTTCTCCTTGTCTTAGTCTCATACTTAAGGAACTCCTAGATACAGTAGTAGCACAAAAGACCTTCGCAGCCAAAGCAAGGTAAAAACAAAACAAAAAAACAAACTTAAGGTACCTCTGACTCTATCTTAACTGCAACATGACTGAGTTTATGGTGATAAACAAAAAAAATGAACACATCCCAAGAAGAGTATTCTGTGACCAAGAGAAGCCACTGGATACGCATTTGATTTTTTTTGACAATTGTTTTCTGGTTTTGGGGATCAAATTAACTTTGTAGTATGTGCTTTCTATGATTGTATTCCTCCAGAAGTGTATTCTTTTTCTCCTCTGACCAATATGGTTTTCTGGTCCTCTTTTCTCCTGCCATTTTTTCACTATCTAACTATAAGCCAACTTTGTGAGACGATAACAGGGATCACAAGCATGAGTTCAAGCAAACGATCTCCATAGAAACTTGTACCACTGTAAAATCTCTTTCAGCACAGTAAATGAGTAAACTCTTTCCTTAACAAAGGAAATATTTTAAGGGATTCTGTGCAACATGTCTGCGAAGATTCTCAGTCATCCAGATTGTGGTAATCTTAAGTGCTATATTGTAGGCAACTGGACTTGCTGGAGTATATTGAGTTTCTTGAAGTCCAGTTGCCTACAGTATAGCACTTAAGATTCTGTGCAACTGTGTAAGTCCCTCAGCTAAGGAGAAATTAAGCCTTAAATGTCATACTTAAGGAGAAAACTAAAGGTGTTTGTGCAACCGGTCACGGGTTTTGACAAGGCAGACGATTGTATAGAATAAAAAGAAGGATATGTCTGGTTCTGCTGTATCAGCTGTGACCCCGACCATATAGGAGTGCATTGCTAAATTTGTGGAGTGCTCTTTTGATCATTTTAAAGATGTAATGATACCATCATCTTTTCAAATCAGATTAAGAGCGATTTTGCTTTAATTAACATTTTGCATTAAACAATAAAACCAATCCAGTGTCTTAAATCTATTCTGTCAGACACATAAAACCATTCATCTTACAGTTTGTGCTAAATGTGTGTAACTTGTAAGTGGCTAATGGGAAATATTTTTCACTGGTGTTTATTTAAAATATCACAATATGAATACCACAGTGTTCAGAAAGTGAGAGGGCGGCAGCAATTGTTTTGTATGCTTTTGTTTGCAAGTGCTCAGCTTCATTACCATAAGCTGCAGTCAGTTGCTATTGTTTGCTGTCTTGGCTTTGGAATCATCTCAAATGTTTGATTGCCAAATCGCTCACAGCTTGGATGAATGCAGGCGGTGCCAAGCTGGTAATCACACCTAATCAAATCAGGCAAATCAAATCAACAAATTCATGAAACACCTCAACTGATGCTTGTTTTTTATTCCTATGAAGATATCATTTCCCGGACTGAATACAACATGGAATGACAGATTTTGATGTTAATGCAACACCACCCGGAAATGAATGTTTAAGTGTCTTTGACTGTGTACCACCCAGAGTACAAAACAACACACGGTGCAGCCAACCCTCTAAACTACAATTCATAAACATGTAGATGGTGATGCTCAGGGGTGGTTGTGTTTTGATTAAACCAAGAGCAGCAGTAATTGGAAACGTTACACCTGTGAGTCCCCGCATAATCATATTACTTCCCATGCCAGGATCTTTCCACTCCTCCTCATTTCATCAGAGACAAACTGTATCTGTGAGCATGAAGCCATATGCATGATTGTTTTGCTCCACTGTGCTTCAGCTTGCACGGATGAGTAAAGGTTAATTATATGAGCAATGCACAAAGGAGTCCTGTGTGTCAGCTGCAGATAAAATGCCGAATTAAAAGCCTACGCTTTTTAACCAGCAGAAACGGTGTAATGCCTTGTAGAATTTGCATTTATCATATTTTATTGCGGTTTGTTACAAAATGTTATTTCATTTTCTAACAATTTAACGAGCTTATTGCCAGGCTCCAGTCAGCTTTACGCACAATAACTGTCACATTACACAACATCTAAAAACCACACTACACAACCTGAACAATGGCTACCCAGAGCCTGACAATCACTCAGTGGAAGAAATGAATACTAACTAATGGTAGACAATCCTGTCTGTGTTTGCGAGGGCTTGTAAATGTGGAGGGGGGGAGAGTCTGCTGAGGGGTTCCCAGGAGATTTCCCTCCCATGAACAATACCATGGCTGCCTGAGTGTTTGCTCTTGTCATTCACCTGCCACATGACGACAGAGACGAACCAGCCAACGGCAGCTTGAGTCAACTCCAAGCTATGATGAGAGAACAGAAACACAGCAACTGAGCCGCCTCCAAACTCTGTGTGGAGTCAAAGTAAGTTACGTGAAGGTGATACAAAAGCAAAGAGATTTTGTTTTTTTGTCTTTTTTGTGGATGAGATGCTGTTGCAATACCACACAGATGCAGAGGGTCGTCATCTTAGAAACATTTAAGCATTTGATAATCATTAGATGCATATTTCAAATGTCTTAGTTTGTTGTTTCATTATAAATCATGTTACACTTTATTTTTTCATGTTGAAAGCAAAGTTAATGAAATGAAAATAACCACTGCTGAAATCATAACAACCATAATATTTTGATAAGCGGACTACAACAGCAACGAGCACATTTCAGAAAGTGTTCTTGACATTTGGACCTCACAGACTCCCCCTGTTTCCTCATGGAGTGACATTTCATATGTGTGATATATGGGAGATGGAGAGCGTAACAAAACACTTGCACAGACAATTAATGTTGTAGGTGAAATGTAGAATATGCGGGTAAGCTTCCACAGATGGAAAGAGTTTACAGGGATAAAAGCTGTCGCAATTTATGACTTGATCATTATTCTTCTATTAAGAAGTTTTTTATCAGAGTGTCTCATTTCCACCACATGGTTCAACTCCACTTGCCTCACTTTTGGTACCAGGTGATTTCCTGGGTTTCATTTTCCTCTGCAGGTGGTACCCTGTCAATGAAGGTAGGAATCGTAAATAATGTTCAGAGAGATGTTGAATGAAACTGCCGTGACATCATCTTTGATGCAACACATGGGCATTGCACCATTTAGCTCTCACTGCATCCAAACAGATGAATGTCTGCACTTTGTCAATTGACCCTTCGCTAAGCCCCGCCCCTTTGTGATGGTCCATCAAGCTGTAGGAGCGAACATGGTGCCCTCACTGTAACTAACTGCACTCCCTGATGAAATATTATCACATTTTTGGAAGAAAAAAAAAGCGATTCCAGAGAGAAGCAGACAGAGGGGTCTACAACATATGTTTGAAGGATATATCCAGGATGTCAAACTGACTCAGCAGCAAAAACAGGTTTAAAAGATAAAGATAATTAGAAGCTAAAGCCGAACTACAGGCTACAGATCACAGTGTGAAAGTGAACCACCACATCACTGCTGACTGAGACAGAAGACAATGAATATAAAGGGAAACCTTGCCGATATTGAACCAGCTGTGTGGCATCGCAGTGTGTGCAGATAAACGGTGTTGGGCTTCGCCCCCGTGCTGCTGCCAGCACCCGGACCTCTGCACACACTGTGATGCCACACAGCTGGTTGAATATCAGCAAAGTTTCCCTGCTTGCCCTCACTGGTTCCTGTACAGCAGGGTCAGTCTTTTTTTATATCATCATCATAATCATTAAAAAACAAAAGCAGCATGTGTTTACATTCAGTAGGCTATATCTTCAGTAGATAGCTAGCTAACCCTGCACTTTTCAGGGTTTCATTTTGGTTTTGGAACAGGGAAGAAATGTATATCTTTTTCCAACCTCTCCAGGTAACGAGTATCATTAATACACGACGTGCCCCAGGCACAACATTTAGCTCCAAATCCCCAAAACCAGCCTGAAAATGAAGAAAATCTGAAACGATGGCATTAGAGTCAATGGAGCACAGCTGTGTTGTTGTCGGACCATTAGAGTCAATGGAGCACAGCTGTGTTGTTGTCGGACCCTGGTCTGACCCTGGTCTTGACAGTCTGCGTCCGGGGGCGGGGCTTAGGGAAGGGTCAGTTGACGATGCTCTGTTTTGTTGCCTGCCTTTTTTTTCTTTTTTAAATCTAGATCAAGTGAATAGAAAAATTGCAGTCATGTAGGATGTCCTGTGTTGTGCAGTGATAATTCTCTCCGACCAATCAGTGGTCTGCAGTGTTTTAGTTCTGCCTTCTAGTATCAGCTCACCAGGAATCTCGACAGAGGTGGTGCCAAAAAAGTGTCAGATGCTATCCTCAACTTGAGCCAATGGAAAACCAAAAAAGAACGGTTCTAAATGAGTTGAGCTGAGCTGTGTTGTACCATGTAGTTGAAATGAGGCTTTTAAAAACAGAATACACATTAGATGGCATGGCCTTTCTTTCACAAGGGAAGATGATAAGAATGACTGAGGTTTAATCTCATTTAATACCAATAAAACCAAAAGATACCAATAAAAAATCAAAATCAAGTTTCAGATTAGACATAAAATGCAATCTGTTTTGATATTTTAGTATACAATATATTTTATTGTTAACATATCAAAATAAATTAGCCTACTTAAACTAAAGGTGAAAATACATTTCATTCCAACAACAAAACCGAGAGTCTACATACTAGTGGCTCTGTGAGGCTGTTATGTTACTTTGGCACAGCGTGTTTTTAAGCTAAATGCTAATTTCAGTATGCTAACATACTAACATTGGCAGCTGCAGTGTTGCCAACTTAGCGACTTTGTCGCTATATTTAGCGACTTTTCAGACCCCTCTAGCGACTCCTTTTCAAAAAAGCGACTAGCGACAAATCTAGCGACTTTTTCTGATGTTATTGAAGACTTCTGGAGACTCTGTTGTGAGAGCACGTATCATTCTTATTCTTCTCAACGAGCAGCGGATGCTGCCGTGGGCTCCTCTCTCGCCCCAAAGCACTCACAGACGGCCCAGTCCTCCCTCCCAGCAGCAGTCAGAGCAGGAGATGTTAACCCCTCCACGTCCAGACTGCAAGTGAATCGCGCATGCGCGGAACCGCCGCTGGCTGATCCCGACCTGGTTTACAGTCAGGGCGGGATGTAAATGTAAAATTTTCTTTGTCTAATATAAATCACTGAAAGAAGGTTCATTTGTAGTTCTAAACATATTCAGGGTGTTTTTTTACTCAGTTTTTGTCTCTCCCACGACGTTATTCCTCTCTCCTACAGCAGCCATTACAATTACATGCATATGGACAATTATGCAAATTAGGCGATGACGTCATTTAGCGACTTCTAGCGACTTTTAGGACAGCCAATAGCTACTTTTCTTACTGAGGAGTTGGCAAGAGTGGGCAGCTGTGGCTCAGAGGTAGAGCGGGTCATCCACCAATTGGAAGTTTGGTGGTTCGATCCAGTCCACATGTCAAATTGAAATTACGGCCTGATGGTGCTACATGAAAAGCGAAGGGACAACCAAAGTTTCTACAATTCATCCTTAGCTCATGGATGTCTCCACCAAATTACATGGCTAACCATCCATTACAGCAGTATTGTAGTTGTTGATGCATTTAACTCAAAACCACTAAAGTCAACCTCAGGCTGGAAGAAAAGTTGGGGGATCTCCAGTGTCAAAAGGATTCATACTCTGGGGACCATGAATGTCTGTAAAAAGATTTGTGGAAATCCACTGAATAGCTGCTGGGATATTTCGGCCTGGATCAAAGCGGCGGACTGACCAACTGACCAACACAAGGCTGACATTACCATCTCTGGAATCATGCCATAATGGCTGAAAAATGCAGTAAACCGTAGCTGTTCTCATGCAACAGGGCGCTTATTCATTCATCCACAAAAATCCTATTTTCTCCTCCTTAATGTGCCCTTCACTGTATCATGTATCTGCCAGACACTGCACCACTGACATGGCTGGATATAAATTTCAGTTGACGGGAGATGAAAGACTTTATTCCACCATTACAGCCATTCAACTCAGTAGCTTATCATCCAAATCCCAGCATCACAGCAAGGCCTACCAATGTATAAAATATGCATCTTAAATCTATATTTAGATAATATCGTGATGGAGTATCCCAGAGGAGCTCCGCTCTCCATAGCAACAGAACAATACATTAGAAAACGAGTGCTCTTTTCACTTAGTGTCTCTCCTTTTCACATTTTCATATTTCCACCATGACAGGGTTTTGTTTGACCACCTAATTTACATTACAGTGGCAGTACTAGTGGCAAGACTAACAAGGAGCCTTCAAAGCCGTTGCCTAGGGCCTCTATTCAGATGTGGTCTACTGTTTGACAGATGAAACACTGGTCAATCCCCAGTTCATTTCCCTTTTCTATTGTAAGGAAATACTGTGGGTTCTGGCAGCTGCTGAGTTGCTGAGCGAGCTCCATGTCTCCAGGTCTGTCATAGCTTCACAGAGCACCGCTCATATTTAGAGTCACGGTGAGAGGATGATTGGTGTCTGTGATGTCGTGATGAGGTTTCGTTCAGGTGCTAGTTCTGTCCCCTTATCATCAGACAGAAGAAAATTCATATCAGCCACGCTATCCTAACTGTAAGCCAGGGTTTAAAGGGGCAAAACAATCTTAGAAAGTGTTTTTGTTTTTTATTTTGATGCACAGAAATGTGACAGTTTCCTCTAATTTAAATCTTGAAGCCAAATCAAACCAGTAGCAACAGGTGTATCCATAAACAGGGATAAAGAGTCCCCTCAGGGCAACTTATCACCATATGTCCAGAGCAAATGAGCGTCCCCTGCCCATCCTTTCACATCGCTTCCTGTCCTCCTCACACTGTGACATTTCAGTCATGTCCCCCCATAACAGAATGTCAACCTGGGTGCTGTATCCTGGGCCATTAATCTCCCTAATTGAATAAAGATGAAGAGAAACCACTGTGATGAGAAAGGGCAGAAGAGTGTCTGGGGTGTGATTTAATGACCCAAGTGATTTATGGCAGAGGATAACACCCTGTTTAGGACGATGTGGGTGGCGTGTCAAAGGACAGCTTGCAAAAATGCCCTTTCCGTGGTTCTCCCTTTAGTACTCAGGCAAACACCCCTGCTGCACCTCAGCGTCGTAAATATCAAGCCAAAGGAGAAGCCAATGTGGAATACAGGGCAGGGCAGGGACAGCATGGGAAGGGAAGGCATGGGAAGGGAACAGGACAAGATAGGACAGGACAGGAAACGGACTGGAAAACAATGGAAAAGGACAGAAAAGGGACAGAAAAATAAAAACAGAAATGGATAGGAAAATTAGGAAGAGGGTCAGGAAAAGGACAGGAAAAGAAAGGGAAAGAACAGGAAATTGGCAGGAGAAGAATGGGAAAGAAAAGGAAAGGGACAGGAAAAGAAAACAACGTGAAACGGACAGAAAAATAAGATGGAAAAGTGGGGGAAAGGACAGGAAATGGACAGGAAAAGTACTGAAAAAATGGAGAATTGACAGGAAAAGAACAGGAAATGGATGAGGAAAGAAGGGAAAAGGACAGGATAAAGAATGAAAGAAGAGTAGGGAAGTAATGGAAAGTAATGGAACAAAAAGGAAAGGAAAGAAAATAATTTAAAAGGGGACCGAAAAGATAAAAACATGACCGGGAATGACAGAAAAATTACATGAAAAGGATCAGAAAGGAAAGAAGAAGGACAAGAATGTAGTGAAAAAGAAAAAAGGGAAAGGAAAGGAAAGGAAAGGAAAGGAAAGGAAAGGAAAGGGTTGTAGGTTGCCAGGTCAGTCCTTGCGGGGCCTGTTCTGCTGAATGCAGCATTAACTTGACAAATTAAAGGCAAACCTATGTGGAATATGGTCTCTTTCAAGGCTCATTAGTGTACAATCACAATTTGTTTCATATACTGTAAGGTATATGGCTGCTGGAGTGGCTACTGTAAATATACTCTATGATTAAGACTTCAGCACTGCTTCCATGAAGGAGAAACTGAGCACCACTCCTGGATCTGTCTTATTCATTTGATGGATTTCATGTGAATTATGAAAATGACTGGCACACTGCAGGCCCTGGTTTAAAAACCATGGAGTGTTTTTTTACAGAAGGAAGCAAACGTGCACACACCTGTTTTTAAAAAGCAAAGCCTCCTTCCTCTTATTCCCTTACATATTTCAAAGGGAGGCTAATGACATTCACAGACACAGTGTGATTACATGGCATGTTAACGCTCCTGAAGACAAAGTCGTGTCTCAGGCCGAGAGGGGAAATTTATTTTACAGCGGGGGCAGCCTGACACAGATGTTAACAGAATCACAGCCATCTGCCTCGAGGTGGCCGCCGCCGCACGGCCCTGCTGGTGAGCCATGCCATGTTTGTGCAAAGTCACACTGTGCCATCAGCTGTCAAGTCATTCATAATGAAGCAAAGGGTTAAATGTGAACATAGACACGCACACACACACAGCTGGATAGACACACAGTGCTATCATAGTGCACACAGACACTGAGACCGAGACTCCTCCCTGTCTTCACGCCGCAATCTATCACACAAAACGCAATGACTGCAGGTTGGTGATTAATGAGCTTCTCAACATGTCTGAGCCTCCGGGTGCTATCACAGAACGTGCGCGGGTGTAATATTAGATTCTCAAATACAGCAAAAACGTTGCCATGAGGAGTCTTGCTGGAGTGTTTTTATACAAGCCCCTGGCTGACTGTGTGGGCTTGTTTCAATATCTGTGAATTTGCCTTTAATTCATTTATTGTTCCCATTATTCCAACCTCAAGACATCTGGGCTCAGCCAGAGAAGCTGAATATACAAGAATATGTTGAAATAGAGGCATATCTTTCATCCTTCCAGCTCCCCAATGTGCACAAAAACATTTTCTAAGTAAATTTAGGCAGCTTCCCCAAAGTGACTGTATGCCAGCAGAGGATCAAGGACCCAGGATGCAGCAGGGGTTTGTTGCTGTGGCGAAGCTGGCAAAGTCCTAAAAAAAAAAAAAAGAGGAAATCAGCTACAGCTGTGACATTAAGCAAAGAGCAGGGCACTATTCTTGGATGACTGGCACTAAAAGCAAAGTCAGCTTATGCTGGAAGTTAGAGGGAAGAGAGGAGAGGAGAGCTGGGATTTCAGATTTCAGTGAAAACTGATGTAATGAACACAGAACAAGACGGCTGGCTGGATGGAAAGAAATGAAGCAAACCACCTGTGTCGTCATGTCTGCCTCATTATATCCCTCATCTGTTTCATGACAAAAGAAGAGGAGCCAGAAGCCGGAGAATCTTCACATTCACAAGTTTTTACTGGAACTTGTTTGATGTCTCATCAAACATCTCAAGGCCTGACTGAAGTCAAAGCTCTGAAGCTCTCCAGCAGAGTAATTGCACCTCAGTGGCAGCTCCACCCTGCAGCTGCGGACTCCCACTCTGCACGTTCACATGTATTTGGGCCCCTTATTGCCACATTTACATAAAATGAACAGAGGAAGACCAGAGTGCGGTTGAGGAGAGGGAAGCGACGGAGATTCGAGGGCACCCCAGAGGATTTAATGCATTTTCTGATGCATGTTAATGCAGGAAGCACACATACTGTAGCCTGCATAATCTTTACATAATGTCCTAAAGGGTGATTCGTGTATTCACACACTGCATAAATATTGAATTATGCTATCTCTCAGGCATAATTGAGATGGCATATTTATGCTAGTGACAGGACAGGGCTGCATGCTCTCCAAGTCATTTAATAAGTAAGTCTGTGAAGTGCTGAAGTGGGAAGAGTTGAGCTCAAGAGTTCCAGCAGAGCTTGTTCTCACATCTTGTCTCAGGTTAGAATATAAAATGTAATAAATTCAGGGCAGGTGTGTGATATTGATTGATGTCAGAGGTTCTTTGGCATTAGGCCATGAATTAGAAAAGTTAAGTTAAAGCTGGAAAAAAGAAACATCAGAGTTGGAAAGACTTGCATCAGTGAAGAAGTTAAGATTACTTCTTCTTCTTCTTCTTCTTCTTCTTCTTCTTCTTCATGGTGAAGTTGATGTGAAGTTGATTTTAAATGTACTATGGTGCTGCATAACTGTGACTTTGTCCATGTATTTTACCTTACTTTACTTCTTCTGATCAAAACATTTGTTTGAATAAAGCACGATAAAAAGTTTGATGTAGAAGAACAGATCACCTAGAATACCTCTTTTTGAACGTGATCATACGGTAGCCTTCGTACTAAATGATTTAAACCAGCCATGTCAATTCACAAAGGAAATAAACTGGCTCCCAGAAACTTTTTAACCTTTATTTCCCCTGGAAAACCCAACCACCACAACCCTCATCTCATCTGGTCGCACCGATCATAAAGTGCTTGAAGTTGAACCTTCCAGGCTCTGTGAAGTCACCCACATTACCTCTTATGCTGCACGTCTAGAGCAGAAACATACATAAAAACTTTACCTTCTTTAATAACATTTCATCATGCCCTACGTTAGACAAAGTACAATTTTTAGTCTTTAGTTTAATATTTTTGAAAATGTAGCCCTCTGCTGGCATGCAGATGAAATGCATCTTCTTTTTCTGCTAAATGAGAAATTTGTATATGATTTATAGGAAAGTGGATTTCCTACAACCAGAGGTAAAAGGATAAGTCACTGAGGCTGTGAGGTTTAAATTAATTAAATACCTGTCTTTACCAGTAATGGTCTTTGAGTAATATTGGATTTTTATATCCCTCATCAAATCCTCATTTTCTTTTGGTCTACTCATTTTCCCAGGTTTGGAAAGTGGTCAAACTGCAGTCCATAAAGAAAACTGCACTTTTTTGGCTCTGCCTCTGCCTATAACTGCAATCCATGCAATATTTGTGGGAGGATAGGAGGGGGGCTCATATATTGAAGTCACATTCAATGTTTTCAGAGGTCAAGTAGTTTACCAGGATGTGCCTTGTGTTACTTTTTATCAGCAGGGCAGTATGATGGTAATGACAGCAGGATTTATCAGTATAATCACTGCAAACATCTAAAGAATATTTTATAGCTGTGTCACTATAAAAAAGAATACTGCAGTAAACCAAAAAATATGAGTCTAATGCATTAAAATGATAACTTAAAACAAACATTTGCTTGTTTGGATCAGTGCAAATATAATTCAAAGCTAATAACTAGCCAACCCTCTGCAGCTGGTGACATGAAAAACAGGTATGCATTTAAAAAAGAAAGCCAGTGAGTAAATAAGCTGAGGAAATTCCCTTGGAAAATGTAATAATACAGTACAGAGTCTCTTTTAAATGACTTTTCTTGCCCCACATTATATAATTATGAATTCTGCCCCACTTTAATGACCCTGTAAATGTCAAATAAACATAAAAAAGCACCCTATTTTAGCTGAGGCCTCCCTCTGTGATAACAACGGCACTCTAAGAAAACTTTATCGCTTCTTTCTCAAACACTGCTCCGAGTCTGTGGAGCACTGTCATGGTGTATTTATACACATAGAGGTTATATGACCATAAAGTGTGGAGAGAGCAAACAAACCATCTGTTTGGCAGTAAAACTGAAGGACAACGATGATATTCAGGGCAATGACGTGCATCCCGTCGTTTTTCCAGACCTCAACTTTTGCTCTTAATGATTAAAAGCGCCGGCTAATTTAGAGTTTTCATAATCAAACTAAACTCTGACTCTTGCATGTGCTGGAGTAGCAATCTGACTTCTGGTTTTGGTCCCACTGCAGATCAAGCCAAATCCCTAATACTGGATGTTTAATGTGGTAAGCCTGTCTGAAGACTTCATGATGCCTGCGCCCATCCCTGGACGTCATGCTCATTGGGTAAGAGGCTTTGAAATATTAGGAACAGTCAGATAGTCCCACAGTCATAGTAGCTGAAGACTCCAGCATGACAGGCCGTGCCGAAAGGCCTAATCCCAGTTTCCACTTGCACCGATCCATCAATCTGTAATGATTCATAATGCTATAATCTGGCTCCCCTTACCATCCTCTCTGTCTCTGTCTCTGTCTCTCTCTGCCTATAAAAAGGTTGGATAATACTTTTTATAGCTCTTTTTTAAAGATACATGAGTCATTAGCTGTTGAATAATGTATTAGTACATATATGACAGAAATAAAATTGTTGTGTTGCTGCTGTCTCTGGCAGAGGAGTGCAGAACGCTCTAAATTATGGATCTAGTCATCCTTTCTTGAATTATGGAACTGCTGAAGTTCTTGCACAGAGAAACTGTTGTTAAGATATTCCAAAAACGGAGACAGAAACCTCTCTGTTACACTTTCCGATCCATGCTGCTGTTTTTATCTCCAACTTTCTCAGTGACTTATTTATTCCAAACTTTCAGACTGCACAAAATGGGCAAAGTTTATCTCGTTTGATCAACAAAAAACACCAACTATCGAGAGGGAAAAGTTTCAGCAATTTTATGTCAGCACATATTACACGACCCTGAAAATACTGTAATATTCCAAACAAATAACAGGATTTTCTCCCCGCTCAGCTTTATGAGTTTGTGTCAAGGCTGCCATCCTTCAATAATCTATAATAGGAAGCACGCACAAGAGCAGCCATCCGTCTTTGAGTGGATTAAAAAGAAAACTCCCTAAAGATAAAAATGAAGACGGATTCCTTTAATATCTTTGTCATAACACAACCAGGACACCTTGCCCTCAGCCTGCACTCCTCATAGATATTGTCCAGTCAAAAATGATTACAGCGTTCTGGTTAGCGAGGCCATCAAGAGGGTAAGGGACCAGCTGTCAGTTCTCACAGAGCATCCAGACTATCAATCATGGGTTGTGAGGGTATAACAGAGAGCTAGAGGGGAAAGAGTCAGCGCGGGGTTGAGACAGGGACCTTTTGTTTGTAACACTGAACAACTGAAAATGGCAGTAACCCATAAAAAATTGACCAAAAAAATTCAACCACACAAACCCTTTGGTTTGGTTAAATGCTCATGCCATGCAGACAAGCATTGTTCAAAAATATTCACTCTCAAGACAAGAGACAAGATAGTTTGGGATTTTACTCAGAGTGGTATAAAGCTCCAGTGAAATAGCAGATACTGATAATAAATATGATGTTGTCGTGGGCACACTCGGGGACGGATCATGAGACAGTTGGTCCCAGCCTCAGATACGTCAAGGACCACTTCTCGTATCAGATCAAGACAAGCAGACTTTGTGGTGGTTGTGCATGTCTCTGTAGTTGTTATGCATCTTTTTGTGGTTTTGTGCCTCTTTGTGGTCATTGTTTGTCTCCTTGTGGTTGTCTGGTGTCTTTTTGTAATCTTTTGGGTGTCTCTGATGTAATCATGTGTCTCTTGAGGCACCTTTTTTTGGTCATTTTGTGTTGCTTCGTAGTCATTTTGTGTCTCCTTGGGGTTGTTTTTCCTGTTTTTGTACAAATTTTGTGTCCCTTGTGCATTTTCTTTGTGTCTCTTCCTGACTTCTCTTCCTGGCTGGTGAGTGACATTTTACAGGTAAAGGTCAAAGGGTCCCCTGACACTTTAGGCCCCTGGGCCTGTGCTAACATTTGCTAATTGGCGGATTTAAATGTTGACCCAATGACGCAACACATTCTCACTCCAACTATGTTACATATCGACGTTTGGTCATGGACCTTCCACGTCCACATACGACGTGAAAGGTACCCTGGGTGCGTTGGCTGTTGATGTTCTGGGACACCGTGTCAAGTTCTGCCTGTTACATACATTGTCTTTTCCTTCAAAATACACTTCCGTTTTAACAGGAAATTTACAGGTTACATACAGTCTCTTTCAAAATAAACGCACTACGTCAGTTCAACAACGTGAATTAGTGTTTTTTTGCTCCAATAACTAGCGCACATAGTTGGGTTTGGGCAACAAAAACACATGGTTAGGTTTGGGAAAAACAAATAGGGTTTGGCTTTATGATCTCACAGGATGCGAACAGCAGTGTCCCAGGTGAAAGTCAGTGTTTGTTGGACCCATCCACCACCTCTCCTGCACACCCTATTCAGACTTTTGCTGTCATAACTTACGTTCTTGTCCAGCTGCGTTTCCGGTTGAACGCCCCTAAACTATAACCACTATGGCCACGTATCATGCCAGTGTTAAAGGGCAGCTTTTTTCGTCAGTGTCTGACGTCGCAAGTCACTGCCCAAGCACCGGATATCGACGACTTCGGAGTGAGACCAGGTTGGATGACAATGCTAGATGAATAGTCAAAGAATCACTAGAGACAAGTCTAATTCACCCAAATGTATGTCTCTTTCTAATTTATTGCAATTCATCCCTTGATAGTCAAGACATTTCACCAGAAACCACAAATGTGAATCTGCCAAAAAAAAAAAAAAAAGTCAGTAGGATTCATCCTCTGAAAACTATCTAAATTTCACTCAGTAAAATCAATCCAATAGTTGTTGAGTTATTTTGGTTTGGACCAAGGTGGCGGACCAACTGACTGACCGTCAAAAACCAGCAATGTCATCCCTAGAGCTGTGCTGCTAGCATGGCTGAAAAGTTGACTTTAAACTTGTCTCTCCAGAATCACTGTCCCCTTTTATTCTCGATAATCAATAAAACAGGGACACTGATGAATTATCAAAACAGTTTTCAATGATTTGATCTCCAGAAATAAAAATCCAGAAATGGATATTACAAAAATATCACATATAAAACCAAAATTGAGCATGTCAGTAAATTTGGGTGAACTAGTCCTTTAAGGGGGAGCTAGGGGGAGGATTGTTTGGCATTGTGGTGCAAATATTTAGATGTAGTAAATGCTTTAATCTCTTTTCTTATTCAAATTATTTTTCATATTTGTTTTTGTCATCTTCACATGTCATAAATATACATCTGATGACTATTTCTGAATCGGCCCAGCAGTCCCACAGGGCTTACATTTACAGCTAACTCAAATCCAAAACATGTTTTATGGAAGCCCCTTGGACCCAACACAAAAACCAGCACTCCACAGCACTTAAAAAACAATTTCTTAGCATCCAGCTAATGTCTGAGACATTCCACAATAGTGATGTGGTTGAAAATATCCTAAAGGAGCTCTCAGGGTGAGAACAGAGTGGAAGATGTTAAATCTTACTTCTCCACTGTAATTCACCAATGACACACACAGGACAAAAAGAGAGAGGTTAACCTCTAAAAAACAAGCCTCTTCCCGGCCACAAGAATGTGAGTGAGCAGTGTGTTTTCAATTATAAGAAACCAGTTTGACCATAGGTTGCTTCATTTAGCTGCCTGTCTCGGAGTCTCCATAATACTCCTTCTCAATGAATCACAGTTTAGAAAATAAAACATGTCTCTCTTTGACCACTGCTAATCAGACAGTCGGAGAGGTTTGTCACAAGTTTCTAATTTTCAGATCAAGCTGACTGCGGATAACTGGATTTTCATACAGAAATAGGCTCCCTCCCCTCAAGCAAAATGTATATTTTTGTGGGATCTGACAAAAGAAAACGCCACAGTAACAATTATGAAATCTACACCACGGTATTATTGCATACTGTGGCGGTAGAGCAGTGAATTATGTCAGTGAGACAGCCCCTTCGGATGTTTTAGACATCTCGTATTGACAACAAAAAATAAATTACATTCACAAAATTTGTTTGAACGACATATTTCATCAACGTCCTCCGTAAAACATGTGGGAGGCAACAACAAATGATTGTGTACATCTGTAATCATGGGGATGAAGTTTGGTGGTTTCTGCTTGGTGACAAAACTTGGATTCTTAAAGTTCTCAGGATTGTGGTTTACCGAGCCTCCCAAAAGACACATAAGCCCAACAAATCTTTCCCAGGCTCTCCCTGTGCCAGATAGAGATTTGCTTAATTATTCCTCATATGAAGGGACCAGTGAGCACAATGTGTGTTATTATGCTCATCCACTGGGTGCTGGTTTTCACGTTGTGCCCCCTTGCACTCAGCTTTTTCAGACTCTGTAATTTCCCCGGGGTCTCTTGAACATGGCTGTCAGTTTGACTCTGGCTCATAGTTGGGAAAGTGGCCACCTTCTCCTAGGCAGACATCTCATACCCGCTTGCCTTTGGCTCAGAGACAGCGGGCTCCCAGTTCCCAGTCCAGCTTCCTGCTCTCCATGGAGGGCCCGGCTCGGTGTGCAGCCTGGGAATAGAGGTTGAGAGGTTGGAGTGGGGACAGAGAGGAGGGAGCGGAGGCTGAGGGGAGAAGAAGGGGGCACATTTGAAGGGATATTTCCTTTCACGGCTTCCGCTCCTCTCGTTTTCTCCTTATTATCAGGATGTCTGGTGCCAGACCTCCAGCTCAATCCAGCTGAGGTGAGAGATGAGATACAAAGTGCAGACAAAAAACTGAAAGTGGCAGTTGATCATTTTAAGATGAGGGGAAAACGCCAGCTCTTGTGGTGAGGTCTGCTTTTGATTAAGCTTTCCATGGTTCTTCCACCAGGAAGGGTTAAAGACAGAACACTAGTCCCCTTTATTTGAAAAATACAAACAAGTTATTTATTCATCTGCCCACCCTCCCTTTCCTAAACGTCCTCTAGAATTAAACCCCAATTCTTCATCGGCAGCTTATTCCTCTTCACATCTCAGCATGTGTTGCACCTCCTTGACTTTAGCTGCCTTACTATTCACACAGACCCACAAAGGCCTTTGCACCTCCACTCCCACACTCCCACAGCCTTGAAGGCAGATAGAGGTTTATCTGATGTTTAATTTACAGTGCACACTGCAGCCATACATCCACCAGCAGGCTACTGCCCTCCTCCACCAAGCCACAACCTTTGTTGGCAGCCTGTGATGAGTTGTGCAGCCGCAGCCAGCACTTTTATACACTGCCAAAAAAAGAGAATAAAATTGTGCTATAGGCAAAAGCAAGTCTGCAGGGCCGCTGAGAGACTGAGTGGTTTCTCTACCACGGGGGATCCACAGCGGCACAGTGGGACGGAGAGAGCTTCAAGCACACACAGACACATTCCAGACGTGCACACGCATCGCTACGGAAACCGTCAAGCTCTCCTCCCCTCAGGATTTATCTTTCTCAACATGAGCAGTGACTGATTTGATTGGCCCGTAATGTATGAAAGCTCAACTGAGGACATTCGCTATATTACATTATCATTTGTAAAGTGATTTTAAGTTGTAATCTTTAAGATTTCAGCTTTAGTTGTTGGGATGTTAACAGCAAGTGAAAGTTAATACAACTTCAAACACTCATTGAGGAGCTATTTTGTCGGAAATTCAACAGAGGAGCGACTGTTGTTACAGTGCAGCCAAATAAACTGCCTGTCCACTGTCAAGAAAATAGTGGAAAAATTACAGCTGTTTTTTTTTTGTAGATGTATTTGTGATGACAGATAAATTGCATTTCCTTCAGCCTTTTCACAATAAAAGTCACCTTGTGTTTTGCTATGGTTTTTATTGTAAAGCAGCAGTAGGATTTTCCATTTGCCTTAACAGTAACTTAATATAAAGTAGCAGCGTGTCCTCATACAACAGTTCATATGATATGTAATAAATCAGCACCCCACAAATAATTTTAAGTACATGACATAAAGTTATGTAGTTAAGGTAAAGTTACATTAGGTTTAGGAGAAGGAACCTTGTAACAATGTACCTTAAAATAACTCACTTGAACATGGTCCTAAATACCAGTCTCCTGGGGGAAAGTCCTGTGTTGTTGGACTCCGCCACCACCCACACGGACTCTCAGTCTCATACTACTTCGCTTTTACTCCTATCAGTGCAATGGTCATGTAGATGCAGCCTTCCTGCTTATATGGGTTGTACACAAATTGCTAGCTCATGATTGTATGGGTTAATCACTCTGATACGGTGTAAAGAGAGTGAAAAGTAAACAGTAAGGCTGATATCAATGTGAGTTAATTGCACTGGATAACATACATGTAGATAAGCAATCTTAATCCAGTGTGAGAATGGCGGACCCCGCCACTAAATTACTGACTGTAAATATCTTTAAGGGCTACTAGAGTAACACTGCCAACCACAGGATCAAAAACTGGGGTTTGATTTCAGAATTCTAACTTTAAATTACCTTATGATGCTTGCTTGGCTTTGATTTACAGATAGTAACAGTAGCATTTTAAGGAGTAGGCGCTGCCAAATCTAATCTTACTCTCAGCCTGTGTGCGCTGACATTTTAAGTGGAGCCGCTCCGTGCATTTCTTCGGCAAATGGTTTTCTTTCAAGTTAGAACTTAAGCTTCACTGCTCTGCATTCGCCGCCCTGTATTAGAATGGATTATATGTTAAATCAAAAGTGACACTCAGGAAAACAACAGAGAGAACCTGCTGACAGTCTGTGTATAGACAAATAAAGACTTTATTGACCCAGTCCCTTTTACAGTCCACTTGGAGGCTTTAGACAGGGCTTTTCTCTCTGGGCAACGTTAATGAGGTTTACCAAACTCTGCTACCCAAAGGTATTGTGGTCTCCTGTATGGCTAGGAGACTCTCTAATACTTAAGTATACGTGATTATTTAAATCTTATGGGGAGTATAGTGGATAACGTAATGGCGTCTGGGGTAGATGGCATCAGCCACAAGACAACAAACATTATTCTGATGCAGTGCACTGTACATTAGCCCGTGAGACATTGATGTATGACTGTTTTACAGCAGAGCTCCTGCTAAACACTGAGGTGTATGTTTATGCTGATCATAATCAGTGATATTTCTGCAGCCACTCCTGTTTCCCCTTCGCCATAAGTCACTGTCATACGTGTTGGCCGTTTGTCCCTAAATATACACAGGTGGAAAAACTCACACTCAGGGGGTCATATTGAAGCAGCATAAGAGACTGAGATATTTTGCAAGAGGTGCACTGACGGGACGGCGCAGAGGAGGGGGGGGGGGGGGGGGGGGTGCGCTCATTACGCTGCCTTGACCTCGGAGGTCAGGGACAGGAAGGAAGCCGGCGGACACGGTGCCAAACTGGAACAGAGGTATTTTTTCTGTTTTCAAACCAGCCACAGATAATCAGATTTATTGTTCTCTGCAAGAGTAAGGATAAAATCATTTCTGAACATATTTTCATAATTTATTATTACAAGTCAATGTTTATATTCAGGGTATTTATCTATTTTTGACCAGCCATGCAAGAATTCCACAAAATGTATTATGTGGTATGAAAGAGGTCCCTCTCCCAGCACTGCTTATAATGTGGGAAGCATCTACAGGGAATATGTAGCCGAATGAATCACTGGAGCACAACAAACAGACAGAGCTTCTCTGAGGCTGACAGGGTTCTCTAGATTTAGGTTAGCAGGAGTCATTTAGAAAGCAAATGTAAAGTACAAGATGAGCATATTTGATAAAGTAAAAACAAACGTTACATATGTGCCCTTTATCTTTTGTGTCTTAAACAGGTTGTTCTTTATTTGCACAAGCTAAAGAGAAGCATGCATGAAAAGAAGCTTAAATTATTGCATTTTCTATCAATATTTTTACTACTTCTCTACCCTGTCTGTAGCACTCAAAGCATATATTTACACAGTAAATGGCGAAGGCAGTTTTATTTATATAGCACATTTTATTACACAAAACTCAAAGTGCTTCACCTTGACGAACAAAATATGAAAGAAAACGAGAACATACTACATCCATGTGGTTGCACACGCAAAGAAAGTGAAAAACAAACTGGGTGCATTGTACAGACTGAGGTCATGCTTCTCTTTAGAAAATATAAAAGAAAAACAATTATTGAATCAACTATGATGTTAGGCTTACACAGTGGTGTAGTGGTAGCTGATGAGGTGAATATACTACTTGGTAGATGGGTTACAGAGGATAGAAGTGGGCATACTCTGTATACCTGCATATACCCTCCACTACACCATGGGCTTACATTATTTTGTAAATGCATGCAGCTCAATCCACATTAAAATCCCTTGATACCACAGTCCTCAGTGGGGATGGTTTTAGATCTCACCACTGGAAAAACATCGTCTCCTTTTAGTTTATAATGCATTGCTGGGAAAGCTACCCTTCTATTTCACTTCTCTTTTAAAAATCAAATCCATCTCTCATCACACAAACTCACAGGAATGTTTATCCCTTGAAACCCCTTAGATCAGTACTGAGCTCAGTAAATTAGCTTGTGGTTTTTTTCACCCCACCTAAATCGTACAAGTTGCAAGAGGTATTTAGATTAGATAGGTATGTGTCGTTAGATCATTTCAAGTGTATGCTGGATGAAATGGTTGTTTTACAGTGTTGCTGCTTTGATTAATGGACAGACAGGATTTTCTACATGTTACTACAGTTTTTATTATTATTTAAGTTTTCCGTCTTTTCACTGTTTTTGTTTTAAATTGCTGTTTATAATTCTTTATAGACATTGCGGTGACTTGTTTGCTTTAAGGACTTATTTCATCACTTTATTGCAATTATATATTTGTGTCCTTCTAGCTCATTGAATGTGAATTCGGGGCATTGCTGCAAAAGAGCTCAATGCTCAGTCAATTTTACCTGAATAAACAATGGTTGATGATAATGATGATGATGATACATAAGAAAACAGCTGGCATTTTTTAAAGGCTAATTTCCTAAAATAGCTGGGCACTGCAGTTTGTAGCAAATGTTATTTTAACAGACCAAATAGTGTATTTCTGGGGGATAAATACATTTCAGCAGTGGATTATTGTAGTTGTAAGGGCAGTGTATGTGGGATTGACCCAAAATAATATTAAAGTTCCACAAGGAACGAGCTAATCTATTCAAATCTGTTTATGGGATCTGGTGATCAGTGAGGAAAAATACACAATATCGTCAGAAATATCTTTTAAACATTTTTCAGTTTTCAACAGGAAAAGAAAAAGTTCGAAAATCCTGATTGTGTAAAGTGCAGTTTAAAATGCATGATGATCTTAATGTACATACACCATATGAATGAGGATTATCCAGTTAAACGTGTTTATGTTTAACTGGAACGTGTTTATGAACAACACAACATGTTTGCTGCACTCTCCTGTGTTACTACACAAAGAGCCAGGAGATCAGTACCAAAATTTACACACAGCGATTTACAGTAGAGAGTCTTTGCAAATGCCTCAGAAACATCCCATTGGTTTGTGAACTCAATGTCTGTTTTTTGCCTACAGTGAATAAATGAATGTAAACTGGTTGCACCTCCCATGAGACCTGACAACCGAGTCATTAAATGTGATGAAGCTTTGCTGGAAGGACGGAGGGGAAAAACGAGGAAGGGACAGAGAAGGGAGGGTCGGAGGAGTGAAGGAGGAAAGGAGTGGAAAGAGGGAGGATGCAGTCTGGAGAGAGAAAACACTTTAGTTTAATTAAGACTAATGTGCACTGGGTGAGAGTCATCATGTTTGGGAGGACTGGTGAGAGAGCTCGGCACAACAGGAGAGCATCGCGGTGGAGTTTCACAGCAGATGAAGCATGGCCTGATGTAATAAAGTGTTTGATAACTGCAGTGCTGATCATGTTTTGATACATCCAGGAGGAAAAGGTCAGCAGGTACAATGTAGGACAATCACACTGTCTTAAAAGTGCATATTCCCACAGTAAATTTACTTTAATGCATGCATTTGATATCTAAAGTCATTCCTCTGTCTTTCAAAGTTATACTAATAACAAATTTGAGTCAATGGGTCTGCCTTTAATGATAGAGAAACATTAAACGTGAAGCTGTACAACCACAAGTTTGTCTGCAAATGATGAATTACCGAACTTAGTCGAACGGGTCAGGGTGAAAGGGTGAAACTGCATACTTATTAAACTTGTGGCAGTCGTTATAATGATATAATGATTTCAAATTGTAATGGATACACACAACATCTTATGATCAACATTTGGCTCTTAGTGAAGCCAACGAAAACCAGAATCCAATCTCTGTGAAAATCTCTGACAGAGAGACTCTCCAACAGGAATATCCTCATAATTATAAGCTACCATGAAAATACACGCTGATTACTGGCACTAGATTTTGTACACTTTCAATTTGCATTTTTGTACCAATAGTAGGATTGTAGTTGACAAGACGGAGTGACAGGAAAGAAAAGAATACCAGCGGGATGATGACTGTTTAAAGTCGTGGGCCAAATGCAACACATCATTAAACTTTCATCTCTGTGACCCTGAATTCGACCGTGAATTTACAATTCCTTCTTTGCTGGTGATGTTTTATTTCAGCTCTAAATTATAACAGTTATGTACAGTATGTTGGTAATGTGGACATTACTGAGGAATAAGAGTCATAAATGAAGTAGCAAGGAATGCATGAAGCAAAAAATGTGTTTTCTTCAGCTGTTTTGTTTGTTTAAATGGACAGAGTGCTAATGTCAAAGGATTTTGTGTCAACAACATGACATTTCTGCCTTATATGAAGATAATTTTCATGTTTATTACGTGTATTTTATAGCTGATTTTCCAGTTCCTGGTTTTGATTAATCTTATCTGACCTAAGACCTAGATGGATTGCCATGAAAGTTTGTGCAGACATTCATGGTCCCCAGAGGATGACTCCCATAACTTTAGTGATGTTCTGAAGTTTCATCTGGTTGCTGAGCCCAACCAGGTCAAATTTGTAATTTGTCCAATAGGTCTACTGGAGTTCAGCAACCTAAGCCATTCTGTTTTGTAGGCTACATTTATAACATTTGCTCTGGTTGGGTTCAGCAACTCTGTCTTTTAAGAAGATATAACAAAAATGCTGTCTCAAACTCAAGTTGGGTTTCGATCTCAAATTCAGCATTAGCAAGAGTGACCAGATCCCAACAAATTGAATATAGCACAAAGAGTTTGTCTGTGTGGCACTATGAGAAACATGTTACCAACGCTGAGAGGTAGACTAAGATTTTTGATATAATGTCTATGTGACCTAAAAGATAAACATTTCTATTCTGCCTCACATGTACTGTGCTGCGTCACATTTTCCCCTATGGGAAATTTAAAAATAACTCTTCCATCAGCTTCATCCGGTTATGCGGCCAGTTTCTAGCTGCATTTCCTTGTCTTTGTGGTAATTTTCATACTATGCTGCTTAAATATGCATAGCTTGGGACATTGTGGTGACTCACAATTTTCCCTGTTGTGCACAGCGTATACAACAGTGAAGGGTTCAGCTGCACTTGACCAGTGTGTGTGTAATTTGATTGACATCAAACAGCCCCATGATGACATAGTGTTTTCTTCCCAGTCAGTGGATTAAAGCCAGATTTTAGAAAAGTGTCTGTCCTGCAGTGGTTTGACTTTTAAAATATAGAGTCAATCAAAGTGTGGGACATCATCTCAGTATATGGGATGCAGTACAAATGCTGTACAGTCCCCCCTAAAGCGAGAAATCTGGTCATTTTAGTGGGTGGGGCTTGATTGGGCCCGGTCAAATCTGAATGGTATGGGTACAGGCTAAGTTCAGGTCACAGTTGTAGCCTGTGCAGAACTTTTTATAACCAAACATCCGCTAAACAAAATGGCATTCCCCTCCTCGGCTGTATTTTGTCTTTAGTGCTAATTAGCAAATGTTAGCATGTTAATGCTCTCAACTAAGATGGTGAACATGGTAGGGCTGGGCGATATGGACAAAAATACATATTGGTATTTACAGGCTGACTGGCGATACACAATGTATATCTTGCTATGAAATGGGCTACATGTTCAGCTGCAAGTCAAAGCCACACTTGAGACATGCACTTTTATAACAACAGACTGGGATCAAAATAAAATGCAAAGACAGGGATTTTTTCCCTGTTTGAAAACACACAGCTGCATGTACATGTAAATGAAAAATTGTATAAAAGAAATAGCAGGGCTGTACGTTAATTTTTGCACATAGTACTGGAGCTACAGAGGTTTATATGTTTGCAACACAGGCCACTATAACATGAGTAAAAAAGTATTACGTAGGCATTTTTTTAACACATCTGTCGCCCACATCCAGGCTCTGTCTCAATGTCACACATTAGAGTGCAACTACCAAGAAGAACAAGAAGAAGAGTGAGTGAGTGCGACCGAGCTGTGCAGAGAGTGTGAGAGAGGAGAGATGCACACTGGCATGGCTTTTCAACATAACAGTGTTATGTAATGCAACTTGACCCTATATCGATATAAATGGTATGGTCTAAATCTATATCTTGCTTGAAAATATATTGATATATCATACAAAGTCGTTACATGGCCCAGCCCTAGAACATGGTACATTAGACCTGCTTGGCATCAGCTTGTTAGCAATGCTTTTATGAGCATGTTAGCATGCTGACATTAGCATTAGCCCAAAGCAATGCTAAGTACCGTAAAACTCTGAATATAAGTCGCACTGGCATATAAGTCGCAGTCTATTTTTTAAGGTCTCAAACAGGGAAAACAAGGTTTTATATTACTATTTGTTAATAAAAAAGTTATACAAGTTATTCCTAAACTGTTTCCCTTTATTTTTAATTTGAAACACATTCAAAACACAATAACCTCTTAAGCAGCTTTGGTTACTTTTCAGATTGCAATTTTCCAAACAACCTCTTCAGGAAATAAAATTATGGTATAACAACATCTGAGCCATAAAAATGAGTTCAAATTAACATTAAACTTCTTTTTTCTTTTTTAAGAAGACAGCATTACAGTACCTTATTACAGTGTGGGCTGTAACT
>NC_065525.1:14590250-14599293 GCF_006386435.1 Epinephelus moara | reverse complement strand
TTGATTAAACGCTGAAAATAAAATAAAAGAGGGAGACAGGTTTTTCCTATTTTATCTTATTTTGTTTTATTTCTCCCTCTCCTCTCGCTAGAAGCGTCGGACCTCCCGCCTCCCGCTCCCGTCTCAAACACGGAGGTCTCACTCTCCGCAGCTGAGCACCCATGGCGCACGCCCGGCCTGTTAAATAGCCTGTAACCACTGTGTGACACAAACTCAGTGCTTTGGTCATTAAATAATGTCGGGCTCGGTTCGGGTTCGGACAGAAATATGCTGCCCGTGCCGCACTCTAACACACACACACACATACACAAGGAAAACCGGACATTATCATCAGTTTATAAATGACACCCGGACGCCCCGGACAGGACGTGAAAAGTGGACATGTCCGGGCAAAAGAGGATGTTTGGTCAGCCTAACGTAGCGCCATCTTGTGGGTCAAATTACCTATGTCAGCATTTACCTTGGTCTATAGGTCGCACCGGTCTATAACCCGCACCCAACTTTTTAGATGAAAAAAAAAGGGGAAAAAAGTGTGACTTATACACCAAGTTTTACGGTACAAAGCCTCCAGTAAGTGCACCAGACTCTGAAGCCACATAATGACATTTAGTCCCAAAAGGGCATCTTCCCGTAGCCTTACGTTGGAAAAGAGATGTCTGTAAATCAGTTGATAAACTTTTTTGACCCCTGTAACTCATTACACTATCAGGATTTGATCCATTTGGTCCGATAACATTTCAAGAGTCTAGAAGAGAACATGATGAACTCATTTTGTCCCCATTCAAGTTAGCGGAGCTTGGTGGAAGTTGGCCACTTGGCGGGCAAAGTCTCAAGTGTGCTTGTGGGCCCAGTGCTGCAAAAGATTTTACACCCAGGAAGTTTAACTTTTTTGGCTTCTTGTGCCACTGAACAAATTTCCTAGGAATAAACAGGGCCCCGCCTCCAAAGCTGTAACCAGTTCTCTTCATGCATCTATGTTAAGTTTAGCTTTAAAGCTGCTACCATGGCTGTGGACTCTTGGTTTTGTTCCCATTCCCTTCTGGACAGAGACACTGTGATCAAGCACTGAGTATAAACCTCTGATCACGAAAGTTAATCTGTGAGTTGAAAGTAGTTGATTGCATCTGTAGCTACTGTTGCTGCATAATGTTTAGCTGCAGAGATGCTGTCAGTAACTATTTACATGACTTTAAGTTCTCAGTTGTTCCTCCTGCGGTGCCTCTGACCAGTACTGTCTCCAACGTGTTGAGGTTTTAGCACACAGACAAAAGAAAAACCAAAGTTAGTTTACAAATGTGGCAAAATTTATTTCCTTTATTTATTCTTTTTCTTACCCACTTACTCCGCTTCCTGGTCACAACGGTCTGGACTCAGTCCCAGCATGCATTTGGTGGAAAGTCAGGTTGTGGCAAAATTTGATTTAAGCAGCGTGAGGTCTGGATTTCATTGCAGTCTGTGTCTAAACAGACAGTGAAGCTTGCGTAACGACTTCCTCCAGACTTCTTCAGAGACAGCAGTTTAGTAATGGATATACAGACACTGTCCATCATGTAAATGGTTCCTAAATCTGCTCTTTCATTAAATCCGCTATGTTTTACCCACATATGCACATGTGTGACTAATCTCTGTGTTTTCTTAACCTCATTCAAATTCCCAAAATCTGAACATTTAAAAGACAGAGTTACAGTGTAAACAAAAAGGAGAATGTTGAGTAACAAAAGCACGGTGCAGACAACAAGGTGATGCGGGGTGATCCTCAGCAGAGTGGGTGATTTATGTGATTACTTCTCTCTGAAACATTTACCCACATGTTCATACACACACACACACACACACACACACACACACTGCTGCTGGGAGGCAGTCCAAGTGAGATGTGGAAACCAAACAGCTGCTCTTGCGCATCACCTTACCACCACCACACCAAAACGATGTCCATGTAGATACAATCAGAGAGGAAATGTCACGGTTCCCCACAGAATGTTAATTGAGCTACCGAAACAAATACCTTCAGAGCCAGAACAACACACAGGAATGCTATAATGATACCGTCGTGAGGCGCTACTCTCATGCTTTTAATAAAGGAGATAAAACAATGAAAGTTATTGCATTGTGTAGAGTCATTAATCTACTCTGAAGGACACCGAATCATTGGCTCGTTCATTTTGATCCACATACGCAGTGTATCCTAATAACATATAATCTTCATGATTACTGCAACCTAGACGAACTGGCCTTCATTTTTATAATGCATTATATTTTGAAATCATTATCCCAAATATTCCACCCACTTACACAAATTGCAACTAACAACCTGTCCAAGTGTAGTGATTAATGGGATCCTTCAGCAGACGAGGCCATTACACAAAGAAATAATTGCTTTGTATTTTTTAAAGTCAATGAAGTTTCAGTTAAAAAGTTTATCCATAATGTTTGAAGCATAGCAGGGCGCTATGTGATATGTTGTCCCATTATTAGTTTACACACGCATACCATGCAAATGATGAAGCATCAGTTATTAGCTAACTCAGGCTCCTCTGTATCTGAAAGCTTGCAGTCTGTTTGTTTCTATCAGTATCTGCAACACAATCTCCTCATTCTAACGTGAGGCTTGGTGAGAATATTCATATTGTTTTGGTTTCTGAGGCCCGTTTTCCCACTGAGTCAGCACTGATCTGGCTCCAGCCAGCAGATATAGTGTAACCACAGGTCAGAGATCCTGTTCTTACGATCAGTGTATTGCTCATATCCTTGTGTCTGCCTTTGACAAACCATTAGTCACATGTCCACCGGGAGACTTACTGTCCACGGTGTCCATCTGTTGGTGTTTATACTACAGTGTTGCTGCCCCACTAAATCAATATGTGCTCTGTAATTTGTCTTGCATTTGTTTCTTTGTGTCTGAGTTCTTGCATATACATGAGAAATCAGCTGTACTGCACATAGAATAGCTGAGTGAGAACTGGACTGAAAGTGAGGGGTGAATGTGAAGCAATTTGCTCCCTGAGGCCATGAAATTTAGCGGGTTACTCAAGACGGTCATTTTCGGTAAGTACCACGAAGAACTAAATACCTGCTTACAAACTGAACCAAACCCTCCTTTAAGTGCGTGACACGGTTAGTGGTCAGACCACAGAAGGAGTGAGCCACCCACCCAACATTCCCGTAGACAGAAGAGAGTTGTTTTGATTGAAACTGTATTGCATGTGACTGAGGAATTATCCCTGAGACTGCACAAATCTGATTCCAGTAAAACAATGCGTCCTGCCATGAGGCCAGTGTAGTCATCCAAGTGCAGCATTCTCATCATTAGTCATCTACCTTGGAAAGCTTTGGTAGAGCTGTAATTTTGTCTCCCGACATTGTTTGTTTATGGTTGATATATTGTTACTTAAGTCATCAATATTTCTGCCATAGTGCCTTCAAAATAAAAACTACTACATTTATTTAATGATTGCTATTTCTCTACATCTTATAAACTACCAATGATGGAAAATAACTGAGTACATTTACTCAAGTACTGTGATCTAGTTCAATTTTGAGGCATTGAATATTTTCATTTTCTGCTACTTCATACCTGTACTCCAATTCAGAGGCAAACATTGCACTTTTGACTCCACTACATTAATCTGACAACTTTAGTTACTGGTAATTTATAGATTATGCTTTATTAAAGGTCTGTTGTGTAGGATTTAGTGACATATAGTGGTGAGACTGTAGACTGCAACCAACTGAAACTTCTCCCGTGTGCCAAGTGTGTAGGAGAACAACTTTTTGGCCGACACAAAAACTTGAATGGCCTAGGGGTGTAATCGCCACAGTGCACTGAGTGCACCGAGAGCTCTCGGCTGGTAGCATTGTGTGTCCAGCAAAGTATTTTTGTTGGGTTTTTTTCCCTGTCATAGGGCGTTATATTGACACTTGCCCAGAGCAAGGAAAGTCTCTGTTCAAGCAAGTGGAATGCCTCCACTCAAATATAAATGTCCACTGTGATATCATCTGAATACAAACTGCACACTGTAACACTTTTCTACCTGAGCTGCATGCATGAAACCATCTCACTACTAAGTGTTAACCAGAACTGATGAATCTGACATACTGGACGCTATAGGAGTCAACTCTAGTTTAGACGATGTCATATACAACATAGCATTACTAAAGTTAAATATTTCTGTAACCCTACATGCAAAAGAGAGACGAATTATTTTAGCCCACTAGCTAACACTAGCCATCCTGCCACTCCAATGAGGTCTCCAGTGTGATTGCATCCCTTACAGAAGCTTTTTAATTCAGCCTTGAACTGCAGGGTCTTAGAAAACTTAGAAAAATAAAATCTGACACTGAATGTCTTCTGTTTTTAATGTGTTTTGCGATTAAAAGTTAAAGTTGGAAAATGTTTGAGTTTGGGTAAAATGCTGCGCTTGTCACTGTCAACAGAAGAACAACAATCACAGTGGAGAAGGGGCAGGACAAACACAACAAAGACCAACTGTCACAGAGGATAAATACATGCACTAAACAACAACAGCTGGTATATTTCATCTGAAAAAAGAAACCCTTTGGTGGACACACGGCCTCATTAAAGTAACACCAGCAACTGTCAGACCAACTAGAATTTGGTCAGACAAGAGCATAATGACCAAACAATCGGCCAACTGAGAAGTTTACAGCACTAGAATGGCCCTATCTAGAGCCAGTGTTTGTCCATTCCAGGCTACTGTAAAAACAACATGGCGGACTTCATGGAAGAGGACTCGCTCCGTGTGTAGGTAAAAACGTCTCATTCTGAGGTAAAGAAAACACAATGATTCTTAGCTTGATTGCGTGATAGCGTGATTATACATTGATGAAAACATAGTTAAACATATTCCATTCCTGCCAATATATCACTCTAAATCCTACACACTGGAGTTTTAAGATAAGCATCTAATGATCCCTGATGGAAATTCACAAGCTACACAGCAGTAATCAAAGTAAGTGTAATCTTCAACAGCTGCAACATTAAAGTAAAGATGTTTATCACTGCATCTTTTATCATAATCCACTACTAGTTTTCTTTGGTATTTTAAGCATATTTTGATGATAATACTTTTGTTCTTTCACTTAATAAAAAACATAAACAGAGTGAGTGAGTGACTCGCTAGGTGTGTTTATTGCTACTTTTACTTTAGTACAAAGTAAAGAGCTCCCACACACTGTCTTGCTTATTGCTAGACTTTTAGTTTCATTAAAGTAGGACTAAAGGACTGAAATGTTGTCACCTTAATAGAATAAACATGTTGTGGAGCTCTTTTCATTGAGGCACTTGTCACACATTCAGGTGTGACAGGTGCGTGAGATTTTTTCAGAAAAATACTTTTATCTGAGTACTTGTTTCACCTTGGTAAACTATAAATACTGTATCATTTTATGCCGTAAAACATATGTCTTTATACAGAGGTTACACAGCATTAAATCTACTATTTTGCAAATTTGCAAACTTTTGTAAAAGAGAAAAAAGATCGAATCAAAGTATATACAGTAAATCAGCATGTTATATATGTAGGAACTGATGAATTGTTACAGAATATTATTACCTCTGTGTGTCCCACTGAGGTCCAACCAGGATACCCACACAGAGGGACATGAAACATGAGTGCAGCAGTAACCTCATCACTCTTGCTGCATTAGAGCCGGATCCCTGCGTTTAGCACTGCCTGGGTCTATGATTTCATTACAGATGCTTGATTCAATACTAACAACTCAGACGACTTCAGGTCAATTACTCAATGACAGCGCTGCAGGCAACACCATCAATCACCTACAACTAACCCTCATCACATCTCCCCCGTAGGCTGTGCAGCACAACCTGTCCTGTTCACTGTAACAGCACACTCCGGCCGGGTCCCTTTCCCCCCTTTTGAGCTCAGCTTGCCTGATGCTGTACATACCACTCACTACAGTCTAAAGCATCAGCGCCAAGTGCACAGCTGAGAAAACAATCATTTCACATTTTTCGATTCCCATTTCTACTGGCTTAAAATCATTTTGTGCTTGGACTTTGCTTGTACCTTTATGTTCACACACGGAGGTCTGAGTGAGTTGCCTTCTCATGTGTGATGGAGTGCTGAGAAAGAAAGCCATCAGATTGACAAGATAAGCTGGCCCAAGGTCAGACTGTAGCTGTCGCACAGAGACAGAGATGTTCACTTAGACTCACACACAGTGGAAGAAGATATAAAGAAAGACTAAGAGTCATAGTAGGGTCTCTGTGAGGCTGTGCATGAGCCAGATGCTAACGTAAGCATGCTAACAATCCCACAGTGACAATGCTACCATCACCATCTTTGTTTAGCTTGTTAGCATGCTAACTTTTGCAATCAGCACAAAACACAATGGTTGTGTTTGGCATGCACTGCATACTCCATATTCAATCAGTATAAACTACTGCCTAATTAAACATTAAGTATGCCATTATCAGCAGACTGGTCACAATGAGTATGCTTAAGTAATGCATCTTCTCTGCAACACATTACAGTATCGATTACAGCATTACCATAATTATGTCATCCAAATGGTTAATTATTTAAGCCGTCTGCCTTACAGTCTATAACTGGACAGTCTGAAGGGTTGCAATGCATTTTGAGCAAGTTCAGCAAGCTCACATTGCATACTCAGAAATTTTTGCTAATCTAGTTTAAATGCGGGAATTTCTTGAGTCCAAAAATCAACATAGCCTACATTTGGAATGGTTATTCAGTTTTTTTAACAGAGTCAAAGTAGGCTACAGCTGAAGTGAATGGGAATGACATTTGTTTTACAATATTTGGTCATAAATAGAGTTTTGCATTGGCCTAAAACTGTGATCTCAACCCAGGCTATACCCATTGAGTTCAGACTCAACCTGAACCAGCTGAACTCACGTGGTACCACCAATTTGAGATTTATAACCCAATCAGAGACTCAGAATATTTTTGTGAGTACGTAACTGAGCCTGACCCTAGCCCATGACTTTGGCAACAATATGGGTAAGGTTGTTGAACTCTAGGTATTAAGCAAAGTCTTGGACTAATTACAAATTTGACCTGATGATGACACTTAAGTGGAATTTATCATTTTAAACCTATAAACAAAAGCAGTGGTTCCCCATTGGTATAACCACAGGGTCCAGATCTCTTCTTAGTCATTAGTTCAAGGTCTAGAATCTGTCCATTGGTCACTCACCTTACAACTGGAAATGGCACTTCAAAATAAAAGCTCTGTGCCCGAAATTCACTGCTCTTCAAAATAAAGTCTGTTTTTACAAACTTGATAAGTTTGCGAGTCACTCATTCAGAATCAACCAGCAACCCACTTTTGGACCGCAACCCACCAGTTGGGAACCACTGAACTAAAGTATAACGTGAGATTCTGACCTGATGATGGTGTTATTAAGTCAAGACGGTGACAGTTATTACAGTCTGAGGGGGCATGTCTGTTTGGATATTGTGGCAATGTATCCAATAGTTGTTGAGACCTTTCACTAAAAAACAAAATGTCAACCTCATGATGGCGCTACAGGACAATACAGGGAATCACCAAACTCAGTTGCACTGATGCTGTTGGGACCATGAATTATCTGCCCTGTGCAATTCCACTAGGAGGAAAGAGTAAAAAAAAACAAGGGAGAGCTCAGATCGACAGGATTAAAGGGAGAAGACAGAGTGAAGGAAACAGTAAAGGCTAAAGGGGGCAAATATAATCTCCATTAGGCTGTTAAAGAGCTCATATAGAAAGTCAGTAGCCTTAATTGCAACTTCAGTGATACCTCGGTCCATTAGAATATTGATCAGCATGTCAAATAAACTGAGGAAATATAAACATCAGCCTCAAAGTCTAATGAGTTCATATTGACATTTTATTCTGCTTGTGTGTGTGTGCGTGCACATGCAAAAATGTTTCAAAGTGTGTGTACGTATAAAACTATTTCAATGTTTACGCACCAGTCCTACAGACCGTAACTCACCGTTTCCTTCCTTTCCCTTTGTAATATTTTGTTTTATGATTAAATAAATGATTTCCTTTGTGAGACGCAGACCCACTTCCCAGCTCCCAGCAGGAGCCACAGTTAAAGCTGAGGTAATGGCCTTGAACTGCAAGAGACTTCACAGCCTGAAACAGAGCCCCATGGTCACTTGCCCAGATTATTGAGCCATTACTACGGCTTAACTAGGAGAGGGAAGTGGAACCAAGCTTGCTTCAAAGGGATGGAAGTGAGCTGGTTGTAAACTGAAGTATTCCCTGTACAGTACTGTAAGAAAAAATGTTTTTGTGTGTGTGATTTCGCGTGATTGTCGGTGCTTTGCGTTTTTACGTTTTCCCTCTAATCTCTAAGGAAGACAGCTGAAGGTAGATGGCAAATGTCAAGGTCGAGGCAGATGAGAGGAGGCGGCGAAGGCATAAAGAGCTCAAGAGGAAGAGGGATATGTGAAGAAAGAAGCAAAAGACCTTGGATTTACATAAGTGACTATTGTGGATCAGCTTGAGGATTTGCAGACACGCAAAGTATATTGTAATAAAAGTGCACACACATGCACACACCAACTCAAACAAAGAGAACTGAATGTGAGTGATGAGGAGCACGTTCAAGGCCTTGCCACTGCAGACAGCTCATCTGTCGTCCTCAGAGATAAGAGGAGGATTCAGGGCGGATGGGTCCAGAATGGGAGGCAGACTTTGTCTCTGTCTGCAGGCTGAGCATTCAAGATTGAAATCTTTGAATAACTGCTTTGAATGAAACGAGACGCAATAACGGAAAAAGTGTATTTAAGGATCTGCTGGCAGTCATCTTCTGTAAACTCCTGGATGTATGGAAGCTCAGGACTGACAATACTGCTGCAAATGGTAGTCATTCAGTTAAACTGAAATTTATTTTAACATGTGTGTGCATGATACAGTATTTACTCGTCGTACTCGTCGTCCTCCGCTTATCCGGGTCCGGGTCACGGGGGCAGCAGCCTCAGCAAAGAAGCCCAGACAGTCTTCTCCCCAGCCACCTCCGTCAGCTCTTCCGAGGGAACCCCGA
>NC_065525.1:14590023-14590218 GCF_006386435.1 Epinephelus moara | reverse complement strand
AGAAGCCCAGACAGTCTTCTCCCCAGCCACCTCCGTCAGCTCTTCCGAGGGAACCCCGAGGCGTTCCCAGGCCAGCCGGGCGATGTAATCCCTCCAGCGTGTCCTGGGGCGGCCCCGAGGTCTCCTCCCGGTTGGACATGCCCGAAACACCTCCCAAGGGAGGCGTCCGGGAGGCATCCTTACCAGATGCCCGAA
>NC_065525.1:14500463-14588868 GCF_006386435.1 Epinephelus moara | reverse complement strand
GCTCCCCTCACCTCTGGTGTCCACCAGCGGGTTCGGGGGTTACCGCCGCGACTGGCCCCCGCGGCCTTGCGGCCACAGCTCACAACAGCCGCCTCGACAATGGCAGAGCGGAACAAGGCCCATTCAGACTCAATGTCCCCCTCTGCCCTCGGGACGCGGTCGAAGCTCTCCCGGAGGTGTTGAAGATCATCTTGACAGGCGTTCCCAGCAGACCCTCACTGCTCGTTTGGGCCTGCCAGGTCTGCGGGGCGTCCTCCCCTGCCACATGATCCAACTCACCACCAGGTGGTGATCAGTTGACAGCTCTGCTCCTCTGTTCACCCGAGTGTCCAGAACATATGGTCGCAGGTCAAATGATACGACCACAAAGTCAATCATTGACCTGCGACCTAGGCTGTCCTGGTGCCACGTGCACCGATGGACATCCTTATGCTCGAACATGGTGTTAGTTGTGGCCAAACTGCGACCCGCACAGAAGTCCAACAACTGCGCACCACTCGGGTTCAGATCGGGCGGGCTGTTCCTCCCAATCACGTCCCTTCAGGTCCTGCTGTCATTGCCCGTGTGAGCGTTGAAGTCCCCCAGCAGGACAATGGAGTCCCCGGTCGGGGCACTGTCCAGCACCCGTCCCAGGGACTCCAAAAAGGGCGGGTACTCTGAACTGCTGTTCAGCACATAAGCGCAGACAACAGTCAGGACCCGTTCCCCGACCCAAAGGCGCAGGGACATAACCCTTTCGTCCACTGGGGTGAACCCCAACGTACAGGCAGAGAGTCTGGGGCTTATCAGAAAGCCCACCCCGGCCCTCCGCCTCTCACCCGGAGCAACTCCAGCAAAGGAGAGAGTCCAACCCCTCTCAAGGACTTGGGTTCCAGAGCCGGAACTATGTGTCGAGGTGAGGCCGACTATATCTAGCCGGTAGCGCTCAACCTCTTCCACAAGCTCCGGCTCCTTCCCCGCCAGAGAGGTGACATTCCATGTCCCAAGAGCCAACTTCTGTAGCCAAGGATCGGACCGCCAAGGCCCCCGCCTTGGTCTGCTGCCCGATCCACACTGCACCGAACCCTTCTGGATCCCTCTGCGGGTGGTGGGCCTGCAGGGGGACGAGCCCATGTAGCCGTTCGGGCAGGCCTGGCTCCAGGGCGAGGCCCCGGTAACCCTCCGGGCCAGGTACGCCAACTCTTGTTATTTTCCATCATGAAGGGTCTTTTGAACCGTTCTTCGTCTGACCCTTCGCCCAGAACCAATCTGCCATGGGAAACCCTACCAGGGGGCGAAATGCCCCTGACAACACAGCTCCTAGGGTCATTAGGGCACTCAAACTCCTCCACCACGATAAGGTGACAGTTCTCGGAGTATTTATGAGTTAAAAAATCTAGTTTGTATTTACTTGTTTTAAAGGCATGCAAAAATGAAATTGTAAGACAAGTTTTGGTATCCTTATGAGTATAATCCTCCTGTTGTTATTGTGAAACTAAATGCAAAATAAACTTTTTTTTTTTTTTCAAATTGACATATATAGTAATGCACCTCCTGAACTGCAACTGCAACAAAAATGAAAAATCAAGCCTCAGCCTCCAGAGCTGAAAAATGATGCCAATGCAAAAAGGCCAAGAACTGCAGTTCCTCTAATGGCCACTTTAGGCTCCATGAGCAAGACAATCCCCATAGACCTCTCTGTTAAATGGGATTTATACTTGTGCATCAACTCTATGCAGAGCCCAGGCCGTAGCCTATGCACATGGCCTACACCGTTGTAAACATTTACACTTGTGCAGTGGTGTGTCTGTGTCACTCTGCAGTTACACCTCCAAAACACTAGTCAGTGGGGGAGGTTTCTGTGAAGTGCTGTAAAGTTCAGTTGATTCAAAACACACCTAAAACACACATTAAACATGGCTAAATAGCAACAATTTTAAACACAAGTACACAAATCGGCTTCACTCTAACTGTCTTTTGCTGGACACATTTTCCCCATAAATACAACATTCAAATGTTTTAGCACAAGTCTATGGCATTTTACATTGTATGAATTAGCTTAGCGGCTAGCAGACTTTTCCTCTACTCATATTAAGCCAGGGACAACAGCAACATTTAACAAAGGTAACGTTATGAATTTAGCTCCATTACAACTCACAAGGTTCACTGACAAGACAGATGTCTTATTTCAAACACATTTTCCAAACAAATACAACATGCTAACGTTATTAGCACAAGCCTATGGCATTTTACATTGTATA
The DNA here is from genome assembly GCF_006386435.1 of Epinephelus moara. Lineage (NCBI taxonomy): Eukaryota > Metazoa > Chordata > Actinopteri > Perciformes > Serranidae > Epinephelus > Epinephelus moara. The sequence goes on along the minus strand of NC_065525.1, from coordinate 14,586,628 downwards.
AATTAGCCTAGCGACTGGCGAGATTTCCTCTATTCATATGAAGCCAGGATAAATCACACACAAGACTAAAAATGCTGCTTTTGTGGAGGCTTTATTGTCTTCACAATTTATTGTTTCTTATCTGTGAAATTAAAGTAAATGAAAGCTTCATTTCCACTGAGGGAAATGGTTTCATCTTGTAAAAAGAGACAAGTGGTCTGCATCAGCGAAACGTGTAGCTACGTGTCTGGGAAGGTGCAAATCAGGCTTTGGCCTAGGGTATGGAGTCAATTTGAGGTGCACAGATATAAATCCCGCTTTAAAATGCCCAACTTTACAGCAGAAATAAACATGTACAGCCTGGTACAAAAAACAGCTTTTGTCTCTAGCTAATTTCAGCATTTATGACAACTGTACAGGGGTGAAATTTTATATAACTCAGCCATTTACATTTTATTAAGGCTTAAAGTTAGACATAATTAAGGGTGGAGCTGCTTCAGTGACAGGTTGTCTATGAGACCTTGCCCCAATTTAGGAGTCACATTCGACCCTTGCTCCTCCACTGCTCCACCCTCTCTGGCAAATATGGTCTCTATTGGTTCCAAAAATCTGTGATGGCGACCATCAATATGTTGAACTTGAGGCTTTAAAGCAGGAGACCACAAACCACTGGGTAACATAATGCTAGCTACGTCCATTATTTTATACAGTCTATGATTCAAATTCACATACAGAGGCTCAGTTTATATTTTTTATTTTGATATTTAGTGCGTCGTTTGCTAATTTGACGCAAACAAAAAACATTTCATGTAATAGTATTAAAATATGTCGATTACACTGTGAAGTTAAGACATAAAAGTAACTAATTAAAAGTTTTTAATCTCATTTTAATTTTGGCACACATGATTTCTCTTTTAAACATAAAAATAAAGGTGTTTTTGTAATTTTCCTGCACAACAGTTTGATCTATCAAATATCATACACACATAAAAGGCAAATTAAATTTCAAATGCAATGAATGATTTTCACATTGTCAGATGTGCATAGGATTGAAAAAAACAAAAACAACTCTTCCCTTTGAGGAGAAGAACACTTTGTACATAAATACTCTTCAGACTTCCAGCATCTGTAATTTATTTCCACACAAAGAGCTGTTTAACCTATTTTTTCTGTCTTCATCAGTCTGCCTTTGTATCTGCTTAAAACCCAAGAGAGGAAGAATACCATCACAGCACTTAGATTTATTCTCAGCGTTCTGAAACAATGCAGTTTCTGTTTTGATGTCCTGATAGGGCTGGGTATTTGTTGCAACCTAAACCCAAGATGCAAAAACGCAGGTCATTTGTCAAAGTACGGAAACTGCGTTCGCTCCAGAATCCAAAGTCTGTTCTGTTCCCACAATGCTATATTTGGTTTCTATTTGGATGCAGACTGTCCCAGAAAGTCACGTTTCGACTGCAATCTGTGGGGATGTTGAACTTCTCCATGCAGCTAATTACAGTCATGGCTATGCTCTTGTGCTCTGTGTCTATGAGGAACAGATGGACAATGGGTTTGACAGTCTGACTCTGTGACACATTACTGCGCCAGCTAAAAGATCTGGTCCGGGGACCATGTCCCAGACGTCAGACATGATGAGAAGTTAGTATCATTTCAAAAGCAGGAGGGTGTCTGAACGGATCATAAACCGGGTTTGGCCCGAAGACAGCAGCATACAATACAACTGCATAGTGATGACAGATGGTCTGTGAAAAATCTGGGATGTCTGCAGTACCAGGCTGTGAAGTGGCAACGGCCCAGGGTGTGTGGATGCTGTTTATACAGTATATCCAAACTCCACTCTGGCTGAGGAAATGCTGATGTGTTGATACCAAAGTTGCCAAGACTGTGTGTTTCAAGAGATATTCAAAGTTCACCTCTTTCCTGAGTTTAGACCTGAAATCAAATAAGTCACAGAATTATGAAGCATGCTCACAACACGGCAACACATGTCCCAACTTACCGTATAAGTGCTTATATCATAGAAGACACTCAAATAAAAACTTTTATGTGGGTTGTCCAATGCTGCAAGGGAGGCCACATTAAATAAGTTAACACAGATAGATACTGCCATCTAGTGGATTAAAATAGCTATTACAGATTTTAGGGGCTTTATCATGATGATCACTGCAAAACCTTTTATTTTACATCCTGCATTATGTGTTTTCAGTCCAATATTGGCATGAGAACATTTGTAAATTTAAAACAAATTTGCATTTATATAAAGACTATGCTTTCATTAATGTCTCCTTATAGAGTGTAATATATATTAATTTATTTATTGTAGCTATATTTACAGGGGGACTCCCACAATTCAGTATCGCACTTCCATGAAGTTGGGAGGTTTGTGAAAAACAGATTTTTAAAAAGATGGTCAAAATAACAGCAACAGATGAGATGATCTGACTTTTAGTCTCTGGAATGGAAGAACATCCCATAAACTTTAGACAAAAAAAATCCTAGATTTCCCATAATGCAATTGCCTTTCGTAAAACCCTTCCTGCCTCATAAATGGTCAGATCTTGTGAACTCCATACCCAGTTCTTAACTTAGGTGACATCATCAGGAGTATTTTCTCAAATAAGGTAAAAGGTCAGAGGTCAAAAGTTCTCAAAGTTGGGAACATTCGGTGTGAAGAAACTGTGCACCAGTTGTCTATGGAAATGACATGTTTCCTCAAAACGGTGTGCAGCAGGCTCTGGAGTACATTTTCTCTTGTTTGGTGGGTGTGTCAGACGTGTTACCCAATCAGCAGTGACGTATACACAGTATAAATAAACCCTAGTAGAGTTTTATTTATTGTAAACCAATATTTCTTACTACAAGGCATATGCTTTTGGCATGTCTTGCTGCTTTTTGTATGTATGTGTATATGTACATTGAGCTTCTTCTTTTGATGCTCAGACTTTAACTGTGTCATTTATGATGTATTGTTTTGTATTTTATTACATGTAATCGATGTGTGCTCAGTCTGACTTTGCTTCCTCCTTGGCCAGGCCAAGTTGTTTTTATCTGGTTGAATAAAGGTTAAATTAAAAAGGAATGAAATTTTTGTGTTGTGTTTTTAACGCACCACCATATCCGTTTAAATAAAAATTTTGCTACATTTTGTCGGGGCTGAACGCAGCTCTGTTCTGACAGGCTGTACAAAAATACTCATGACAATTACAATTACACTGAACTTCATGTGTAGAATTAGTGGAATGCATGTTCTGCATTTCTCTCTCTGTAGTTTTTACAGAGAGTAAAGTAGTTAAATCCTTGCAAGGATTATGTTTTAATTGTTCAAAATGTTTTCATTTCTCTTGTCTCTCTGACAAACACAATTGTTAGCCTACTAATAACATCAATGATGTCTCTGTTCGATGTAAGTATACTAAGCCATGTAAGGACACCAGCATGCTCGACACTATGGCCCTGACACTGGCACACTGAATGGAATGCAGCCATAATCAATGTTATTAGTTACACCTGTGTGTGAGTGAGACACGTTAAAGTGCCTGCCATGAGAAAGGTCTGTGCCGTGTCCAAATATACTCACTCCTTCCTTTTCAGTGGTCGAGGAAGTATTAGATAATTTACTGAAGTACAGCAGTAATACCAATATGTAATAATACTCCATTATATGTCAGAGTCTTGTTTTTTAGTTGAGTAAAAGTTCAGTAGGAACTTATTTTCAGCAAATTATATTGAAAGCAGTAAGTGCTAGCAGTAAATGCACTTGTTATGCAGAGGAGGATCTCCTGTCAGTGTTACATTATTGCACGACTGAATTTAATCACTGGTGCATTAATGTGTAAGCGGCATTTTAATGTTGCAGCTGGTGAGGTTGGAGCAACTTTGAAAGGTGAAGTCAGCGATTCTGGGGTAAGATTGTTGACAGTGCACTGTGAATCTTAACACATAAACACGTGCCAGATTTACCACCCTCTCTCTCCCACTGCCTTGCTCTTCATACATCCATGGCCTTTCCCCTGTCCTGTCCTGTGCACGAGCACAAACACCCCTGTTGCTGATTGACTGGAGTAGTGTTGTGTGGCTTACTCCATGTCATTTTGTTTGTTTCCCATTTACAGAGCTGGAGCTGTGTAAACCAGATTATTTTTTGGCATGCACACACACACACACACACACACACACACACACACACACAACAAACAGCTAGCAGAGCGTGAGGAGATATTTGGGGAGTTGTCAAGAAGTGTATTGAACTAGAAATGGCTGACCGCACCTTTACCTATCTTTTTGGGTCGTTAATTATTTAGCAGTGACTCATATTTTATAAACGTATCACACGTTTTATATGTATATGTAAAGTAACTAGGAGCTACAGCTGTCAAAGTTGAAGTACTAACAGTAAAGTGTAAACATCTGTTACGCCCCACCCTTGGGCGGCCCTATGGGATGAACAAAACTCCACCACTGAGCCAAAATAACCACATAAGACATCTTTAAAACACCATGAGATTTATTAACAAAAAAACACAAGCAAACAAGACAACAAAAATCCCACGCTGAGAGGCAGCAGGACCAACAGTCGCCACACCAGAGGCCTCTGTCCTCTGCTGCTGGCACAGGAGCTCTTAAATGCAGCCATCTCTATGGGCAAGATCTCCAACACTTGACACCTCACACCAAAACAATCTAGACTGATAAATAGCACTACGGGGAAAATATGTATTTTTGGTTTTGGGGTGTACTGTCCCTTTAACACTCACTAGCTTAACCTTTGTAGTGAGTTTTAAATTGAGGTTTCAGATCCTTGTGAAGCATCAGTGTGATAAGCAGAGTCACTGAGTGCAACGTGGAGGCTTTTCTTCTCTGTAACAACTGCAGTCAGTCCACAGGCATGTCCTGTTCTCCTGCCTTAAACTTTTATTGTCCTCAGCACTGTAAGCTTGTTCAGGAATAAGATCAAATGTGGAATTATACATCAGGCCTTAGTTATTATAATTACTCATCCATTATCACTGACCGGGAGATCATTCGTTGTGTTATTCAATATCATAAATAATACAAACCCAAATCCTTACACAGGGCCATATCCACCTCTGAGTCACACACTAAGCACACCAATTTAAAGAAGGAAATTATTTGGTGTGCAGCCTAGAAAAACATTTTCATTGAATTTGTCCATTGAAAGAATAATATGTTTGTTCAAGTTCATGAAGCTCATGAATTCTTGGAGGTTTCACAGAGGCCGCAGGTCCCTTGCCAGTTTCAGCACAGTCTGCGTCTGCATTCCTCGGCAGCAGCACGACTGCTACATCTTAGTCTGAGATGCAGCTCTGTCCCATTCCGACTTCCACAGAAGCACATGTGAGCTGCCGAGGGCCAGATGTATGGAAATGACCTCTAGAAAATGTAACCGTGTGCTCACATGTTGGCATCACCGTGTACGCCCAAATGAAATAAATGGATGTAAAAATAGTGTTAAAGCAAATAAAAGTTATTTTATATGGTTGCACTTCTCGTAACTGTTCCTAAGTTGTGGAGATGGTGAAGTGTGCCAAGCACTGAACAAGTCTCTCTTTGTGGTTTCTGCATATGTTTTCTGTCCAGTACTCGGGGTGCGTGCATTGTATAATTAGAAATAATCACTTAGGAGTGTAAACTTTCCACATTTGTCCTCCTGAAGAACACAAACCAAGCTGTTTGCCGGTGGTCATCCTGGCACCGTCACACACGCTCCAACCCGCCGAGGGACCACGCTGTTGGTAAAAACAGAACTAACGCTGACCTTATAGGTACACAAACACAGCTCCAAAGGGACAATAAATGTGCTCGCTCACCCCATCAGTTTTTCAGCCTACAAATACAAGCCAATATAAATCACCCTTTGTACTCGTACATTGTTTTTGTGTCTGACAGACACAAAATATAAGCTCCTTCCAAGGCTGAGCAGACTGTAAACGACAGTGACAGATAGCTCAACTGAGGCAGAAAATAATGACTGTGTATACTGGACGTGATTACATGGTTTGCTGGTTGCAATTGAACTATATAACCATCCAAATTTAAAAGGAGTATGACTGGAGGAAGTGATGAGTTGCATAAAAACAGCAGTTTTGACAGACAGATGGGGGCACATAAAATAAAATAGTCATGTGTGAAACACTTAGAAGATAAGGAGGAATATTTATCAAAGACAATGACTAGAAGAAATATGAACCACAGAGAGAAATGCTGCAGCCAGAGGTGAAAATGATGAGAGACAAGGACAATGAGGTGCAACTGATATATACCTGTGAATGGTGAGAGCATGAGGATTTAAAGAAGAGAGTGTGTCTGTGAAGATAATGACAACCAGCTGAAAGCTTTAAAAGAGAGTCGGCCTGTGAGGGGCAGAGAAAGAAGGAGAGAGGGTGGGAGAGAGATCAGATGTGGATGGGAGGGGGAGAGAAAACACAGTCCTGTGGACAGACGGAGTGAGAGAACACAAGTGATGAAGAAGGTGAACTGTCCGATGTGATGTGAGGCTGCAGATGCAGAGTGAAGAGAGGGGAGGAAATGCAACGGGAGGGCACACGGGGCGCTGACAGGCAGGGACACAGTGGAGGGAGAAGTTGAGTCTCAGTTACACACAACTTGAGAGAGTGATTGGCTCATCATGCTGCTCTGGAGGATGGCCATCATTGGGCTCTTCTACTGCTGCATCAGAACAGGTGTCGCACGGTGTCGGAGTAAAGGTAAGACTTGAACTGAAGCTAATGCAGAAACTGTTCTGTTGTTCTATAAGCCTGTAGGATAAGAGATAAAAGCTCCATTGCAAGACTGTTCTTGTATCCACATGTTGCCTCACAGAGCAACAGGAATACTTAGCGACAGATTTTATGTTTTTGATCATAAGAATTTGATGGTAGATTAATCCCACTAATGGGATAACTGAGTCTGGGCTACAGGAGAATTGATGACAACATAACATCCATTCTGTGTTAATAGATCTCTCAATACATCTCAATTTTTGAAACCCTCACTTTTTATAGAGCGGTGATTAAATAGTCTTGGCCGTGCACTGAGTGTTTCTTGGTTTAGCTGTACTGTATTATTACACCAAGAAAGAGTGATCTTTTTATTTTCTTTCAAAACTCTAGAGGTTTTCACTGAAAACACATTAACCAAATATTATACAGGCATAATTTTGTAGCAGGAATGACCTCATTATGTGTATTGGACGTGGGAACATATTTATCTCAGACGTTTTAATGTTATTCAGCAGAGCCGAAGCAAAGCTGTTGTTTTAAGGAGCGCAATCCACTTTTTCAAAATATTACTAAGACTATCATATTTGAACTTATGAGAGTAAAATAATTACTGTCTCATACACTAGGTTAAATATTGTGTATTTCAAGTTACAGCCGATTGCACTTTTACTTTCACCCCAACAAGGTTTGGACGTCATCTGCACCTGTTTCTAATAGTAAAACAATGGGAGGGTCCAAAAGTGAGCTGAGAGAGGAAACTCATATTCCTCAAATAAATTAAAAGCATACTGCTGAGATATTCAGACCAGATCTGGTCAGGGAAGTCCCTTTGTCTTATGAGGTGGGATCTTTTGTGACCTGATAAGTGCTCTTGGTTATATAGCTCATTTAAAAACACTTATGAACAAAGGTTAAGATGCACTGGAAGATACAGTGCAACAGTTGTGATGAAAAGGTTTCTGGTTTTGGCTGTGGACCGCTCTCCAGTGACAGGAAGTTAAAAGCAGCAGTAAGGAGCACTTGCTGGAATCCCCAGTAGTACATATTTGGCCTCTGAGTTCAGCTGGTAAACATATGACTTCTGTGAGCAGCTTACTGATGTGTAAGTTTTGGGCATGTCCAAGTTTTCCAAACCTAACTGCCAGCTGGAGCTGCCAAACGTGACGTTACCAGGCATCATGTGATCTAAGCAAAGAGAGCTCCCGATCGTCATTATGTTTTACTTTTTGCAATTAACTTTTACATCCGCGGAATATGGGCCATCATTATCAGTGTGTGACTACAGCCTGGCTCATCCATTTTCTCCCAAATAGAACCACACTGCAATGCATTTCAGTGAACACAATACAATTCACTGGTTAGATGTTTTGGTTAGATATATACCAAGTGTTTCAATAGTATGTTTTACTGAGATTTGGAGGACTCACCAAAAAGAACTAGCAGTACTAATAAATGCAGGCCCTTTGTTGGCCTTATTGAACTCAGATTAATGGAGATCATTATCTAAACATTATGACTGACTTGTGTGGATTATTTGATCCTGCAGAGGTCCATTAAAATGTCATCATCTTGTTGCACTTGTTGAGCCCGACATAAACAAGTGGATGGTGAGGAGCAGAATCGTTGGGTAATTGACCCTGACTTAGATATTTAATGGATTTGCTAAGTGAGTTTCCAAACTGCTCTCACTCTCTTTATCTCACAAATGATAAACACTGTATGAGCCGGTCATAACCTCAAAAGTGTTCAGATATGATGGTTTTAAAGGCACTGAAAATCAAAGTCCAGTTCAGTCACAGCCTCTCTACCGCTGGTCTGAATTCCTGCATGGCAGGATGGCTTTCTGTCTGCATTAATGTCTGTATGAGCTCTTCTTTTCTGCATTTTTCCTCCATCTGTTCTCCTTTTTATCTTCCCAACATTGTAACCTGGAGACAATTCTCTATACCATATGAAATGTAACTGCCTGAACTCCAGACTGTGTATGCATTAATAAAACCAGCCAGCAAAGAATGTTGGCAATACTGAGCAGTAAGAGAAAACAGTGGTCTAAATCTTTCTGGTCTGAATTTCTGTCTGTCCGTCCCCTCTTTCTTTACCTTTATGGATGGCAGAGTCAGTCTGTCAGTTGGTGGTCTGTGCTGAAATATCTCAACAAATATTGGATGGATTACCATGAAATCTTGTACAGACGTTCATGTTTCCCAGAGGATCAAATCCTTGGATTCTTGGTACCAAAGTTAGTAAAGGCAGACATTCATGGACACCAGACAATAATCCTAATGTCTTTGATCCGATTCTAATGGCATTTTAAGTCCATAGTAACCATCCCAGCATACTTGCTTGGTGGGGATTTTAAGAGTGGAGTGGAGCAAAATAAAACAAACTATGATATTGGACTTACTGATAAGACAGCCTCAATATCAGCATTTGTCTTGTCGACAGTGGTCCTCTCTACTCCAAACTGGTAATGTACAGCAAAACAATGCTTTACAACACCTTGATAACGGTGTCAGTCCCATCCATGGTGCTGACTGGCTAATCGTCAGTCCTTCTGCAGCGCTCATTGGATCACTTTTGTTTCAACTGAGAAACTGTCACAGTGTCACAGTGCCAGACGAACCAGTCAACTCAATGGAGTGGGTTGCCTCAAGATACATTCTAATCTGATCCCCTCAGTTTTCTTACAGTGGCATTGTCAGGTCAAAATCTCAATTTGTCCAGTACTTTGGTGTCTGAGCAAATTGTAAGTGCAATTTATTAGAGATACGTTTCTTTTATTGTTAAATGGCATGTCTTGTTATCATACAGAGAGACATATGTCTTATTGTAATGTTGAAGAGGTTTGTAAACATGTAAGGTAACTTAATTCCTGTATATTTGACCTCTATGAATCTTCATATTGGCCCTAGTGGTAGAGGGTCATGGGAGGATGTGAATGAAGCAATATTACAGCAATTAGCCAAAGGGGGGGCTATAGCAATTGATTGAAATTGCAAACTTTGAATGGGCATAATGCCCCGTATGTCGTAGAGACATGAAACTTTGCACAGAGATGCCTCTCCTCATGAGGAACAAATTTGCCTCAAGAACCTATAACTTCTGGTTTATAGATTTTCTGCTATTTTGAATTTTTTGAAAAACACTTAAAATCGATCACTTCCTAGGAAGTTTGACCGATCTGCATAAAACTCGGTGAACATAATCTAGGGACCAATATCTAAAGTTCCCTCTTGGCAAAAGTTGGAAAACTTACTAAAACTGAGCTTCTATAAGGCAATGAATATTGCGGAGGGCGTGGCTCATCACATAAAGGTGTATAACATCTCAAGGGTTTCACCCATCACCACGCAACTTTGTAGGCATATGACCACACATAATCTGAGGGGACCCCTCCATTATTGACCCCATCAAACAAAATGGGGGCGCTAGAGAGCTCATTTCTTATCTAGGCCTAACCGCCATATGGATTTTTACTAAACTTGGTAGATATGTAGAACAGGACGCCTCAAGGTGACTGGAGAAATTTAACTCTAATTGGCAACTGGGTGGCGCTATAACAACAGAAAAATGCTTAAAAATGGCTAAAATGCGACCAATCGCTGTGGCTCCCCCTGTGGCCGAATGTTGTTGTTCATTTCTAATTTTTGGTATGACTAAGTCATGGTATGGTATGCTGTACTCAATGGGTATGGACTGGTAGTAGGGATTTGGTACATGCCAATTGTACCTGCCAAACAGCAGCATGTTAGTATTGACATTTTGAGAATGACGTTAGCATTTAGCTCAAAGCACTGCTGCACAGTGTCACAGAGCTGCTAGCATCTTGTCAATGAATTTTTCGGCATATTTTGTTGAGGGGAAATGAGGTTATGAGCACTGTTACTTTAGTGACTGCAGCGCGTTCAAGGAACGTCTGTATAAATGCACAATGGTCATAGTTTCCATGTTCCAATAATGAACAAATAGGGGAGAGGTTTTTGCCTGTGAGCTGTCTTTGACCGCACAAGATTTGTTGTGGTTAACGCCCTGCTCTCCTCTTGTGGTGGAAATGAGCCTGAAATGCTAAGTCCTGAACACTGCATTCCAAAATCATCTGGAGCCTGTTGTATGATCCGTGTTTTACTCCACCTTTGATACCTCTGCTCCCTTTGAAGTCCGAGGTCACGTCTCATCGCCTGCTGATAGAAGTCATCTCTAAGGTCAGGAGTTTAAAATGCATATCAGACACTGACTGCAGCATGATCTGGTGAGAGCACGATGAACCTGGGTCTCACATGTGCCCGAACAGTTCAGAGTTTGTTTAAACTGCTTGTCACAGCATTTTACAACTTAACACGTTCAAGAAGCCTTTTGGGTCCGCAGCAGTAAATCACAAGACAAAAACATGTGATGAAAAGAAAAGGATTGCTGAGGAAACGGTCCTTGCTTTTTCTACCACACCTCAGTCTCGCTGTCTGTCTCTCTTTATCCACCAGCTCTATTCCCAGCTGCAAGCAGAGTAAGAAGAGGAGTGGCGAGTGCAGTCAACCCCACCTTCCACAGCTCCTTTGATGATGTCAATCTGTTATTTGAGGTAAGACAAATGTATCCATAAATCAGTGTCTGAAGTTAAAAAGCAGCACATAAATCTTGCTAATGAACACTGATCTGTTCTTCTTTGTTTCATCTACTAGATCCTGCTGGCTGGCATCCACTTTGATGACAGTGGAGCGTTTTCAGTGCAAGATGCTGAGCTGGATTCCCTCCTCAAGACAAGAAACCTGAAAGTCATCTGCGAGGAGATCGTTCCCAGGAAGCTAACAGATGTATTCAGGCTCATCTCGGGCCTTTCGAAACACACTGGTCACCTGCATCAGGACGATTTTGAACGCACCCTGCTGACTATGGTGTACACCGTGCAGGGGATGGTCAACTCCACTACTGAACAACAACAAGACATGTGGACCGAGTCTTTTGTTAGTTTGTACAAAGCCATCAAGCAGGATTTGACAGGGACAAACTGAGCGGATACTGGTGCTGCTACACACAGTGGCTCCATGTTGGAGTTTAATATGCACATAAGAAAAATATCCATTGAGATCAGAGGGTAGTCCTGGTTTGTGCGTTGAGGAAACGTTGCATCCTTAATCCTGACAGGCTGTAAGGAGCCTGAGAGAAAAGTCCTGTCAATAACTGTTGCCACAGGTAAAGTGCATGGACTGATTATGACACACATATTTACTGTCACAGCAAAATTAATTCAAACATGAGGTACTGTGTACACATTAAACTATACGTTGGATTTAAATGCGGCAAAAAACATCATAGATCTGCTTACATTCACGTCTTTTCAGTGTTGGTTGTCTGACTGTTGTCTTCAGTCTTGTTGTGACGCAAGAATGAAAAAACCAAAGAAATCTAATAAAACATCAAGCAAGCCAAAGAAATATATTTATGCTCAAGTGGTGTGCTCTCTGAATCACTGTACGGAACAATGTCTTTAAGATTTTACGTATACATATATATATATATATATATATATATATATATATATATATATATATGTCAGCTTTTTATTATTAATAATTTAATAGAAATCTATTAAAACTAACTTTAGGTAACAAACCTTATGCAAGATGCCATTTGCAAAAGTCACGTTATACACTTTGCACCATGTTGTTACAGTACAGTCTTTAAGAAACGGACAGGAAGTCCAAACTGAGCTGCCTCTGATGATTTTTCGAGAATCCCCAAAGTGAGCACACAGCTCACAGAGCGACTCCGATGATAATCTGTGAAGGCTCTGGATGTCCAAGTGACTGCTTAGGCTCCGGGCTGGGCTCACCGGGAGGGCAGAAAGGTATGTACCGCAGCCAGGAGGAAGAAGACAAGTAAGAGCTGATGCCAAAGGGAAGGTTGTAGACTTTTCCGCTCTCAAGCGTGTTGCTGGAGTCATCCTCGTGAGCCTTGTTCCACGCCAGGATGCCTCGTTCATGCTTTGACCCTGTTGGACACGTGTTAAATGTGTTAAAGCATACTATTACGGTCTACTGGAGGAATGAGATCGCTGACTCTGCCTTTATGTTGTTTTTCTGACTTAGCTTGCTTGTTTGTTTTATTATAAAGCTGGGCAATGCTGTATAATGAGTCAGCTCCTCTCCTGCTACACTTATGGTACAGTACTCACTTCTCAAACATAGAGTAACTTCAGAACTGTTATGGGGCTAAAGTGGAATCACAGTGTGATGTTCTTTAGTTGAATTGTTAGCCTGTTCTCATGGAAATACTAGTCTGGTAAGACCATCATGATGACATGAGCTAAACATGCTGTGTAAACATGCTATCAATCTGGCCCTGCTGCCACCCCAAACACTTTCCAGAAATGTAAGAATTTAAATCCAATCAGGCCAATCAGACATCCACACCATAGTTGACAATGTAAACAGCCAGTCAGGGACTGTGTTGTAGTTGATGACATAAAATGCAGACTACAGCTTGCAGAACAGCAATGCTGTCTCCAAAAGCAACAAGTGCTAACTCTTATGTTAGAAGAGTAAACAGCAATAAGTGAATTGCTGTTTACTCACTGCACATAATCCCGCCCGCTGAGTGTTTGGGGTGGCATCTAGTCCAGACTGATATAGAGAATGAAACAGAATGTCGAGCTCACATTATCAGGATGGTCTTACGAGGCTATAGAAATACATAAAATGAACATGGACTCTTAACAATGCATTACGTGGTGGTGGGCATGAAATGTGTTGAAATGATGTGCTGGCAACACACACACACACACACACAAAAACCAATGCCAGTGCAAAGTTAATGAAGATATCGTTGTGGTGGACACACAAATTACATAAGAGCAAGAAAGTCTGTGTCAGGCAGGCTGAAAGGGTGGTGGATGGGTCATACAGGTCAGACAGCTGTTCTTGTCCCGTGTGAAACCAAAAGTCACTGTAGATATGTGACTTTACAAACTCTACCTAACCATGCAAAGTACATCATTTATGTCACTTACATCCTATATGTAACTATTTTAACTGAAACCATCTGCTTTTCTTCAACTTAACCACTTATTTTTTGTTCTTTTAACCAGTGTTTTTTCCCCAAAACCTGACCAACGTGCACACCAAACTGTTAACCACATTAACAATGTGTTTGAAACTGCAACTGTTTGTATTAGATTTTGCACTGACATTGTTTTTGTGTTGCCAGCATGTAATTTTAACACATTTTGTGCCCACCACCAGGTAAAGTGTTGTTAAGCGGTTGTGTCCGTTTCACGTATTTCTGTGAGACTGTGTTGGAATTCAACTCTACAGTACTTAGCAATAAAGGACGTTGTTACAGTATAAATGATATTGATGTCATCAGGCATAGACCTACAAAAGTTCCGCAGAAGACTGTTACTGTCAGGCCACAAGTATATAAAACAGTTAAGCAAAAAACTTTTTTTTCCTGCAGTTTAATGTTTGTGTTGAACTATTAAGTGATGACTCTTATCCCCTGGCCATTATTAATGCCCAATGTGTCTCTCTTATGACTCTATTTTTTTAATCTAATACAAGACAAATGATTAACCATGCCCCAATGTCTGAATGGACTGTCCCTTACACTGTTGTGTTAGACACTCAGCAGAATCGTGATGGATGATATGCATCAGCTTTGGATTTAATTAGGTGTAACGTTTTAGTATTTTGCCCTAAAATGACTCTTCACTTGACATTTCTGCTGAATCTCTGGTCAAATTACCATGGTTACTTATTGCATATTGTTGTAACATGATGTTAATATGGTTGGTTAATATAAATGACAATTTATATATAATAATGCTAATGAAATAAATACTGTAATTATGAAAGAAAATACCTGGAATTGTGTTGTCCAGTATGAAGCCAAAGAAACCTCCTACAAACATACTGGTTGTCAGAAGTACCTGCAGCACCTGATCGAGTTCAACCACACCTGAACACAATACAATGAAAACAGTTGATACTTGGTTATAATAATAATAAGAAAAGTGGGATGCAGTTTTATGAAAAGCACAGATTATATAATGAAGTGTTATTCGTGCACCTGTAGCAATAGCGTTGGGGTTCTTAAATATCCAGTTAGGAATGACCAGACCAGAGAACATGGAGAAGCCAAAGATGAAGATGTTTCGAGAAGAATTCATATCTGCGTACTGAAAATGTGAGAAACAAAAAAACATAAGAAAATAATAGATGTATTTTAATGGAATATTTGGGTCAATTTAAAAAACTATTTTGCCACAATGCACAAGATTTTAAAGTTTATACCTGCAGATTAGAAACTCCCGCTGCAGAGATGACACCAAACATAACCAGGAACATCCCGCCTACCACGGGTGATGGGATAGTGGTGAATATGGCGCCCACTTTACCAAACACACCCATGACAACCATCAAGACTCCGCTGGCTACTATCACCATCCGACTGCCAACCTGCAAAGCAGAAAATAAAGAAACAGAAGTTTTAAAGGTCATACTTACCTACAGTTGTGTCCATTTAAATAAATAACTTCTACATATACTCCGGTTCATCTTACCTTTGTAATACCAAGGGCTCCAACATTCTCGCTGTATGAGGTTGTACCATTTCCTGTCCCCCATGCTCCGGCCAACAGACAACCCAGTCCCTCAATGCCAATACCCCTGTTGATAGCATGTTTAGGAGGAGGTGGAGCCCCGGACAGCCTGGCACAAGCATGGTAGTCCCCTACAGACTCTATCATGGAGGAAATCACACCCGCCAAGATGCCAACCACCCCTGCCAGGCTCACAGTCGGCATCCCCCACTGACCTAAGTTTGGATTCAAACATAAGGAAACAGAGTGTTTCATAGTAGCCTGTAATAACCTAAAAGTCACTTCAGGTGATAGTTTGGCATCGTCTTACCTGGGTACGGAAAACTGAGCCAGGGAGCTTGGCCTATAACATCTCCCTTTAGGTCAGTGCGAGCCAGGTAGCCATATTGGTCAGGGTCAGCAGGAAGTACGTTGTAGATTGTCAAAATGTAGCAGATGAGCCAAGACAAAGTGATTCCAAGCAGAACCTGAGGACACATGGAAAGAAAATAAAGTCTAAAGACTAAATGCATTATTCATTTCATGTTCAGTCAACTTGTTTGATACATACAGGGAGAATCTGAAAGACGTAGACACGAGAGGTGTGCAGTTTTTTCTCCTTGCTGTACGTAGGAAAGGGCACAGGTATGTGACGGAGGTACTGTGAGAACAGGATGATCAGAGACGTGGTCCTGTGTGAGACAAGGACAAAAACATTAGGTCACAATATAAGGTTCACAGGGTTACATATAAGTACAACTGCACTACTTTGCAGGCAAATCTAGTTTAACACAAGGCAAAGTAGAGCAACTTAGCAGGTTCTTTGGCCAGGAACTTTTAATAGGCTTTCCTGGCCTGCCAAGAGATTAAGACTTTACAGAGATTTCAAGTCTATTGTTTATTTCAAAAACTTGGCTGTACTCTAGGCAGGGCAGGAAAGGATTTTAAATAACCTATAGGGAATATGAAGGAACGTCACACCATGTGGGAAGGGGGCACTCAGTCCAAAAACAAAATAGTGTTCAATGTTTGGGTATGTGAGTGGAGGTGGTGCATCCGGGTCTGTAATCCAGCCTTGGCCTGCCAAGTCATATGGATTTATGTTGTTTATCATGAATGTTTCGTCCAAAACCATTGCTTGATCGTCACAGCAGGCACAGATAACTAAGTACGATCTTCATAAGATGGTGCCCTCATCCAAAAAAAATTAACATGGCATAACGTTAACTTCAGGTTGCAACTTCGCATTCTCTATAGGACAAGTTTGTACAACAGAAACACATTAAACTTACATGAACACCTTTTTACACAGATCTCAGTTTAGCCGAAGCCTAGTTTTACTTAACTGGCAATGGTTGCGTTACATGCAACGATATCAGAACATGGTTTTTGAAATTTAAAAAATATACAATGAAGACTTGAAACAGATCATCCCAAACCCTAAAAATCACTGTTTGTGAATTTTACCCACATGGTAGAGATGCCCCAGTGGTTGCCAGCACTGGCACCAGCTGAGTCATATAGGGACAGTCCAATGAGAGAGATGGTGGGAGCGATGGTGAGAGGTCCAATGAAGCGCATGAAGAGGCCGATGAGGCCGGAGAAGCCAACGAACACCTGGAAGAGTGAGCCCACCATAATGGATCCCTGCAGCTGAAGACAGACAAGTAAGATTACATCAAAATGTGGCATCACTCTCATTACAAAGGAATTAACCAGTGAGGAGCATAGTTATTATCTTTGTCATATTTTTGTTACCATACGCATATGACAGCTTGGTTTAAACCGCTGTTTGTGCTGCTGGGCTTTCTCAAAATGAGACCACATTTCCCATAAATCCTGATGGTTTCCATTGTTGCTACTGGTGATTGGTGACCTTATCTGATTTTTCTAGAGGAAAGCAATCTGTTTTCCCAATTATCCACCCCACAGGCACAAGTACATTGTAGAGGCAGTGAAGGGTGTCTACACTGATAAATAGGCAGAACATGTATGTCTTCTAAATTGACATGGTTTACTCTTATTACTGTAGATGTTCTGACTACCTGTGAGCTA
The DNA here is from genome assembly GCF_006386435.1 of Epinephelus moara. Classification (NCBI taxonomy): domain Eukaryota; kingdom Metazoa; phylum Chordata; class Actinopteri; order Perciformes; family Serranidae; genus Epinephelus; species Epinephelus moara. The sequence continues at coordinate 14,569,279 of NC_065525.1, read as the reverse complement.
CACTTCTTACAGTGGAAAAAAGTGTTTCAACCATTACTGCAGCTCCAACTGCCTGTAACAAATGCTGTATTTTAACATCCATGGATCCAAATCCCACACAATGAAATCACCTAATTACACAACCCCAACAATCACAACTCTGCATGGCAAATGTTTTAACATGCAGGGGCTAGGGTTGAAGCTAACATTGAACTTGCAAACATTACTATCATTACACAGCAATCGAACAATGGCTGCTCTTGTGCAGCAGAGGGGTCTGTTGAAACAATGAGCATTTGTCTCGGTGCAGGCTCCACAACTGATACAAATGCTAATTTCATACACTCATCATTTCATTTCCATGGGGCAGTCCCAAAAATGACATCTTTGAAGGAATACTTCACCCACAAAATGATGATTTGTATATCAATTACTCACCACGTGTCAGGTTGAATTCATAAAGAAAACTTAATCAAAAAAACAAAAATTCTGTTCACAAACTCTGAGTTTAATCCAAGTCTCATGTATCCACCTTACTAACAAAATCATCTCTGCATATGAGTAGCACACCTGGGCAAACACATGTATGCAACTCTGCTTGTGCATTGCATTGAGCAGGGTTCAAAAATTCAGGGCATGAAGGGTGAGTAATTAATACAGGCTACAGAGAGTGGGCTAATTTTGTGGGTGAAGTAGTGTTCATCAACAGAGAAGGAGAAGAGGGCACCCCATGAACTGCTAATATTGCGCTAGCTACTTTAATCAAATGCACAATCACAGAGAAAAATCTTATATCGCTGGTGATACCCAAAATGTGTTTACTACTCCAACCTATTCCACTGAACGTGGAGCTTGAACCAGCAAGTCTTTAAAAAAAAATCAATATGCAGCAACATCTGAATAAGTTCTCAAATCCAATAATAGATAAATGTAAAACAATATTTCAATGTTTTATGTGTTTTCGTGTGTAGTATTGATGCATGTGACAATGTGGCTATGTGTTTGCAGCTTTTTGTTGTTGTTGTTGTTGTTGTTGTTGTTAAGACTTGGTGTTTTATCTTAGAGTATTAATAATCAGCTTCTTTTTCCATTTAGTGGCAGAACTCAACAACATGCTAAACAAAGCAAACTTTTGCCTATAGAGTAACATTAGCATTGATTTGTAGTTGTGTTTTCAGTGACCTGACACACATATGCCCTATATTTACTGTAATTTTAACCATGTTTTGGTCTTTACCAATTCCTGATTTTTTTATTTATTTTTTTTTTTTTTAAAAAAGCTTTATTACTAAAATAGTTTTTTTTTTTTTGTTTTGTTTTTAATGAGAACAGCTGCCTAGAAACCACGCTGACAAGAGTGGTGATACATGAAACAAAACATAAAAGTTGCAGGCCATAAAACCAAAGCTATGAGCTGAAAGATACAGTAAAACTCTGTGGAGATGAAAAGAGCTGCAAAGCTGGGTAATGATTTTTTTCCTGTTCGTATCTTTCACATTTCGCATATAAAATATTGCTTTGTGCAGCTTTAAGTTATATGAAAGGAGTTGTCTTTGCCTGGTTCGGAGGTGTTTGGTGCACAATCTTATGTCACTCTCTGCAACTGTCTGTAAGCCACATTTGCTTCAACTGCTAATGTGCCAAAGAGATGACAGAGCATTTTCACAGTTGTGGTTTACTTGACGGATGAAATTTTATCTTGTCCAATGTCCAGTGGCCCTTTACATGTAAACTAAATACACTTTCCAGAGAGTTTCAATCAAATCAAAGTTCAGTGAAATCCGCTAAGTTGTTGTGTTGGGTTCTTTCTCAGACAATAATGACTACTTTGTGTTTAACACTAAGGATGTTTACTTGATAAACTGGCAGGTAGCCAACTCCCCAGCTTGCAACCAGGAACCAAAACTGAGCTCGCCTTGTGACATCATCACAGGTCAAATGACAAACTGATTACATTACACCACACAAGTCGTGATTGGAAAGATCAGTCACTCACTGCTCTCATGCGACTCTGCCACACCTCCATGAAGTCTGTGGAGGACGTGTTGACTAGGCTGGCATTTTGGGTCCAAGCAGGACACGTCCATTCGGGCATGGACAGCATTGCCATGGATGGTGCTAGCAATGTAAATGTTCCACCTTGGAGAATGGGCAGCCTGGAAATAAAGAGGTCAAAGAGACATCAGGAAAGCAGTTAAAAGAAGGGAGCCAGACAGAATAGGAGCATTTCCAGACAGGTCATACATCAATAGATATCAGCATATCAGATGTTGTGCAAGATACGCAGGGTAGTGGCTAAATCAACCTTAGTACTTTTAAAAAGCAATAAAAAGGTTAGATTTTCTTGACAAAAGTGCAGCACCTCTTAAGTCCACCTCAAGAGTCTCTATAGTTCCTGTTTCTTTCACTGACATATGATTGAATGGTTGATTTAAATCATGTGAAGATTGGGAGAGTGACTGTAATTAGGCCACACCAGAGGTCATCTGAGTTAAAGTCATCTGCCATGTAATAGTCCTAGTCCTGCTGCTTCTAAGTCAACAATTCACATCAGACTGTCACAGATGTGGAACTGAAAATTTTCCAGACAACACACACAACAGTCTCTCACAGTGAGTCAGGAGAATCAGAAGTATGTTTGTGAAAAACATGGACAACTCAAGGGAATATTTAAGACACATAGCAAATACATTTTGATAAGAACCCTCCTATGGGACATAAATAATTAGCGTTGTTTTCCTTTGGCTTCTCTGAAACAGTGCGCCATTAAACACACCGATTGTTTTCCTTACAGCTGACCTCCAGGTATTTGGAGAGAGACAAGAAAGCATCAGTGGTGCTAAGCCAGGGGAATGTGGATTTAGCAAGAGCTAGATTCCAAACATAATAAGATGGAAATTCCTCCCCTAATCCTACTGTGACGGCAAAATGCAGCCGGTCTGCACACAAACATAGTGCAAGTTCACATCAACAAAACATGGTGTAAGTTTGTAGTTCTCCGAAAGTAGCTTCAAAACTATGTGAAAGGAGTGCTGCTAATCTTGACATTTTTTGTCTGTTCTGCCACTACTACGAGTCACAATCACCTATTCACACACACATTCACACACTGGTGGCCAAGGCTACCATACAAGGTGCCATCTGCTACTCAGTTTTTAACACACTCACACTCTGATAGAACAGCCAGCGGGAGCACATTGGGGTTCAGTATCTTGCTCAAGGATACTTTGACATGCGGGCTGGAGGAGCCGGGGATTGAACCGTTGATCCTCCAATTAGTGGACGACCCACTCTACCTATGAGCCACAGCCGCCTATATCAAATGGTATTGGATCATATCGTGTTGTATTATACTGTATAATTGTTACCTAAAATGCTGCAAGGCTACCAAGTGCAAGTAGGTAACACATATTACAAGGTATCTCAATGTCTAATTCATTCTTTTACCCACATTTCAGCTAAAATGACCTTAACAAGTGGAAAGTTTCTTACTTTCCCCTGCGCTGGTGAAGATTCTCAGTCATCTAGGTCATGGTTACCTTAAGTACCATGTCATAGGCAACCGGACTTGCTTGGATTTCTTAAAGACATCCAGAACTGAAGAAGCCTCTTGGATGAGAGATAAAACGTCTTCAAGAAGTTCAAGTAAGTCCAGTTGCCTACGATATAGCACTTAAGTTTACTTTCCCTCTTTCTCCTATAAAGGTACACTATGCAGGATCGTTGGTTACTGATTGTTAACATGCTTGCCAACAAAACGAAAATGAAAGCCAATCCTATTCACTCTCATTTGGCGTTTCACCTCACTATATTTGCATTTTTGGGGGTGCTTTGTCTCTTGGATGCTTGCTACCTATAGCTTGGCACTTGATTGCTACCTTTTCATAAAGCAGCGACCTCACCTGAGCATAGTGTAGGTGGGTACACACCCATAAATGTCCCAAACATAGAAAATAAGGGGGAAAATAAGGGGGAAATAAGAAAATACAGGCAGACACCGCCACACACTTCTAGTGGGTCCTAATTGATGTTTGAGAGTTGTGGTTCCCAACTGGTCCAGCCCCAGGTTCCAGATTTCTCCTTAATCAATAGTTCAAGGTCCACACAGTTTAATACATTCAGCGTCATACTTGCATGTGACCATGTCATCGAATTGGTTTGCTGTCTCTGTCAGGTAGCTGTCCTTGACACATTCGTGAGTCACTTGCAGTCCATTCACAGTGGACCTACAACCTATTTTTGGACGATGACCCACCAGTTGGCAACCACTGATGTAGAGGGATTATTTCTGTATAATTCCATACTTGTTTTTTTGGAAAGACTTGTATAGTATATCTTTAACTAGAAGCTGTGTCCACTAACACAACACTAGAATATTCCATTGTTCATGGTTAAGGCTGCACAATCATTTTGGCAGGTGTCACAGTTCAAAAGAGGTTAAGAAGGAAAGCTGAGAGGTTGATCCGTTCTGCCAAAGGAGCAGCACGTTAAATCCACCTTAATGCACCCCGCTGTACTGCTGGGTTACTGTGTTAAAGCACCAAGCAACCCTCTTATCCAGAGAGTGAATGTAAAATGACCCTGAGATTAACCATTTAACCATTTAATTAAACTGAACATTTATTACCCGAACATCTTCCTACTCATTAACTACCTCTCCTTCACTGCCTTACCTAATGCCAAAGGTAACTTGCAGCAGAGTGCAAATGCCAGAGACGAAGAAGATGGTGCTGATGAGGTGGCTTTGTGTGAGGCCGTCAAACTGCAGGCACAGTCCCTGAGACAAGATTAACGGGATGGCGATGATTCCTCCAAACGCAGTCAAACAGTGCTGAGAGATCACAGATGGGGGAAAGATGTCAAGAGAGACATTAGTTTATGTTTAATGTAAGGAAAAATTAATACTGTGGTAGATAAAAGTGGTAAAGGGTTGTGGTAAATAGTGTAAAAGAGAAATGTAAATGCTTAGTCAGGTCCCCAGAGTGAAGTCAGACTGATCACAGCTGCTGAATACATAAAACAAACTCTCAGTGACTTCATCTCAGCTGTATCTGAAGCAAATGTCACAATCAGGCATACGTGGATAAAACCAAGTCTAACCAACCGTGACGGAAACGTCAAACGGAAGCTCTCATGTGACACTGTGGTCATGTTTGCATTATTACATAACATCAGAAACTATGACACATAGGCTCTTCATCAGGAAATAAGTGAAAACTCATTATCAAAGACGGCTTTTAAACCCCTTTGCTGACGTACCTGGATGCCGAGGATGATGCACAAGTACCAGGGAGGCACATCTGTCACACAGTATGCTAGCTTGTTGCTGTCTCCGTGCATGGACGTATCCATTTCTTCTTCATGTTTTGTGTCAGGTAGATCACAGAAACGCCCTTCGAGCTATGATTAATCATAGAAGAGACAGACAGAGATGAGTTAAAGATGAAATGACTGTATACTGCTAATTTTTGTTTTGGATTATTGGTCATTTCATTATATGGGTCAAATCTCAACGCAACCAAAACAACAGTGGAATGTTTGAGCACTCGTTCAACCAGCACAACTTTCCTTAATCAGCTAGAGATGAAAAATACTGCTATGGAAAATTACCAAAGTCCACACAGTAGCATCCCTTCTGGATATAATTAAGATTGACACCCTCTGTTTGTCTGACTAAACAGTGCGTCACTTATCTTTTCAATAATGTGATGTTAAGCCTGGAGGAGCAAAAATGTAAACAAGTATGTTCACACGTTACCATGACGCTCCTTTGCCCACTTTTCTATCTGGTGTCAATAATTAACTGACCAAAACATCTCTTGTCTACTTATTTATTATCCAGTTAATTATTAGAGCAGAGATCAACCCAAAGTTGTTCACATTCACACAATTATAAAAGGAAAATCACTGGATTTCTCGTAACTTTAATGACGTTGAATAGTTTTACAAGAACATTTAAAGTAGGCAGTTCTTTCAAAACTTTTCCTTGTATAAAATTAAGTTAAAGTTATACTTACTGCAAATGCATAGTTGTCAAGACCATTACTGTCCTTCTCTGGAGCCATGTCAGCTTCAGCCTACAGGCTCAGGTGGTGGTCCTCTGAGCCCGAAAAACAAAACAGAGAAGTGAAAAAACAGAAAGAGTGGAGGGAACACATCAAGAGAGGACAAGAGAGGTCTGATAGAGAAGTGAGAGAGCTGGGAGGTGGAAGCAAGGGTGGGTGGGCAGGTTGGTAGGAAGGAGCAGAGTTCAGACATGAGACTGCTGCGATTGAAATGAGTCCCACCAGCAGCTCATGTGAGCCCAATTACAACAGTAACAGCAGCTGACCAACCAGCATCTGGCAGGCAGGAGATACCCATTCAGACTGTTTTTCTCTCTTTCTCTTTCCTTCTCAGACACACTGTCTTTGCTATCTTTTTTTTTAAATCTCATTACAAGAGCCCTTCGGGCCGATCTCACTGTTAGCTGAAATCCAGTCTTGGAGGCTTAGCTTAGTTACGTGTTGCCCTTTCTAACCTACTTTCCTTCTCGTTCTAACACCAAATATTTGTTTTTAGAGGGCAACACTGTACAGCCATCACATGTTGCCAAACTATCACATGCTACAAAGTTGTTATTGATGATGATGTTCAGTAAATGTTAACTTCATTTACTCATTTACCGTAAAGCTCTATTTCCCCTAAAATGATATTAGATTCAATTATATTATTAGTCTAATTTGAGGGTTTGATAGCAGCCCACATCTACTTAATTAAGGAGGTCAAAATATGGCAGCAGAGGAAGCTCAGATTCTCACACTATTGGCAGCCATGTGGGTGTATTTACATCCTCTGTCACAGGATGGTCGGCTGCGGTGAGTCATAAAGTCAAGATCCAGGCGGATCATAGGCTCAGTTATAGGCATGACACCAGAGGGAAGAAAAAAGTCACGTCACATTTCATATAATGTCTGGACACTACAAACTACAGGGTTTTAGACTATTATCTCTGCAATTTATTTGATTTTTTGAAAGTACTTTTATGCATACAAATCCTTACATTACACCCCACCAATTTTCTGTATCTGGAGTTACAGGCATATATCAACTGTAAAGGGTCCTGTGGTCATGTATCGTCTAAATACACTGGTATAGTCTTCAAGAAAACTTAGAATTTATTTTGTGCAGCAAATTGTGCATTGAGACTGCAGAGGTTTTTGTTTGCATGTGTTTGCAACAAGACAGTCCACTGCATTGATCCTTAACATACAGTCCAATGCCAGGTGGCATGTCACCATTTTCTGGTTCCCAATAAAAAATGGATTCACACAGGATTTTTTTATTTTTACTTGAATGTAAGTAAGATGCCGGAATGTGTAAAACCCTAACCCTAACCCAAGAAAAAGTGCCAGGGAATGCTCTTTCAGGGGAAAAATAAGAGAAATGTCCAAGTTAAGTTATATATCCTCAAATCCTATAATGCCTCTGTGCACACCTGACCTGTCCGAAGCTGCTGAGAGTGGATATGCCTCTTGGCAAAAATGACTGAGGACATCAAATGTCACAGTTTTGTAAACAGGGGTGCCTGTGGCTCGCCTGATAAGGTGCGCACAGCATGAAAGGCTGAGTCCACCACAGTTTGCTTCTGACTCACAAGCCTTTGCTGCGTGTCATCGCCTCACTCTCTCTCCCCTCTTTCCTGTTTATCTTCAACTGTCCTATCAAATTAAAAAAAAGGAAGTCAGAAAATGAATCATTTAAAATTGAAATAAAAGTACAATGAGTAATAACGCCAAACACACACACACAAAAAAACAGAACAAGACAAAACAAAACAAAAGTTTAGACAAACACTATACTAAAACTAAAACTATGCCCAAGATCAACTTTCATGTGACAAAGTGGGCAGACTCTTGTGTGTAGGCTTTCTTATAATATTAAGTTCTTTTATCAGTTATAGTTATGCAAGAAAATGTGGATCTGAAAGAGAACCAAAAAGGGCAACCCAAGCCTCCACGGAGGATACCCGGGCCTAAATTACGGCCAGTGATCTTTCTATGAAAGCGATATCCTGGAAATGATTCATCCATTCTTTAATCGGCAGAGACTCAGGAGAAAACCATGAGTGAATTATCGTCTTCTTGGCAGCAGTTAAACCTGCAAATATGATCTTCCTAAGGGCTAACCTGATGTTATCACTTAGAGCAGAATCATCGTTGAATAGTAACAATTGGAAATTTCAAATTTTTTACGTGGATACTTGGCCACCTTACTCCAAAAATCAGAGACTGAGGGGCATTCCCAAAACACATGAAGGTATGTACCCGCAGCACTCTGGCTACATTTAGTGCAGTTTGGACTGTCTATCATTTTCATTTTAAAACGTCTATATGGCGTGGCATAAAATTTGTGTGCAAACTTAAAGTGTGTAAGATGATATGCTGGATTTTTTGATAAAATAAATATATTAGACCAAATATTGTCCCAGTCAAGTTCAAAGCCCTGTCCCTCTAAGTCACGATTCCAGGACTCAGTCACCCCGAGAGTTTGGCCATTTCAGGCCATTCATTTATTATATATACTGATAAGTATGATTACTGTTTGTTTATAACTGGCATCTGTCATTTTGCAAATGTACCCCTGGGCAAAGCAAGGCAAGTATCCAAGGTCTACTGCCACTCCAGCAGCTCTAAATGCTAACGTCAGCATGCTAACATGCTCACACAATGCCAATGCTAACATGCTAATGTTAAGTGGATATAATGTTTACTATGCTCACTGTCTTAGTTACATGTAGCAGCATGCTAACATTTAGCGCTAAAAACAAATGCAGTTCAGGCTGTATTAGTAGTAGTCATATCAAAAGTAGTCATTAACCCAAGCAGCCTACAGAACAAATCAAAATTTAAACCTAGTAGTGGTTTAAATTAAAAAGATAATCAAAGTTATTACATTCGAATGTCTGTATAATGTGTCATTGCAAATTGTTGTCAAAAGCTTTCACTAACTGTCATGGCAACCCATCTCGACCCAAAGTGGACCAATATCGAACTAACCGACGTGGCCATCCTTTCAGCAATGCTGCTAGCACTGCTGCAAGTCTATAACCTGCAGACGACCTTCATACAGCAGGACAATGGAGCTGATAATTATCTCTAACGTTAGGTTATTTAATGCTCAAAAAGTAGTTTTAAGTCACAGAGTTTTATGAGGATGCTTTTGTCCTCACTGTTGTGGATGTTCAGTAAGAAGGAAAGTGAGCTTGACAAAATGCCCCAAATAGAACAGTTGAAGTAAATTGAGTTCACATGCAAAGCACAGAGAGAAGCAGCGCCGAGACATCATGAGGTCTTCTGCTCGGTGTGCACATGACATTGCGTGCATTATACTGTACGAGGATCCATCACATGTCAGGTAGTGAAGACCTGGGACTGACACTTCATAAAGGCTGAACTGTGTATGTTAAATGTGTGCCATGGTATAATTTTAGCCTCACAGCTGCTGCTGGTTGGACTGGGAGTTATAAGCAGCGGAGCCACTGTTGTCACCCATGTGTCCAGTCACCAAAGCATAGTCGCTTTAGTGAAGCTTGAGCCTCGACTTATTGTTGCTGACGTGATCACGGTCACATCTGAGTTTTGCGTCAAGCTCTAACTCAGAGGCACATGACCACATTAGGCCACAGGGACAGTGAACTTTTTAAATGTGTGTCTGAGAGACTTCCCTGTAATCAAATTGGGGGAGAGGCAGCGTCCAGTCTATCACTGAGAGGACAGGGGATCTTTTACAGAATAATGTGTTGCACGTGTAATCAATATTGTTTTCAATTTAAGGTCTAATGTGAAATTCAAATGTGAACCAAAAGCTATCTAAGAGGCCATTTTTTTCCTACTCAGAATTAGGTTTCAGCTCCATTATGTGTGACCTGGATTCTCTGGTCGATGTTATAATCAACACTCTCTCATACCTAAATGACACAATAGGTTGGTAATTGTAATATTTGGAACATTAGAGCATTTAAACCATTATTTTTTGTGCTGAAGACATCTTTATGACGTAAAGAGATTTCAGTGTGCATCAGAAAAGACATTTTTATTTTCATTGTAACAAGATATCTAACCAGGATTACAAAATACCAATTCATTTTATTTTAAGAAGATGTGTACTTTGCCGTATAACATAATATAATAACAGGAAACTTCTCAGACTCTCATTATGGAAGGATACATTGTGCTTTGGAGGAGACAAGAGAAGATTCTGCTATAGTTTTACTGAGCAAATTAGACGGCAACAAAGATTTTTATAATGAATCAGGATGTCATAAAGAATCGGTTTGACCTCAGGGGAATCATTTAGCTGGAGGAGTATCTTGCTCCTGTCAGGAGATATTCAACACCAAAGTTTATTCTCTATTCTCGACTGGTATGTTGCGTCATCAGGGGCAGATCAGGTTTTATGAGGCTGTAAAATTTGGTAGAAATAAAACTGTATCACTGAAACAGCACCAGAAAAATTGTAAAATAACAGCAAAACAATGAAGTTATTTATCCTCTCTGGATAAAAACTGCCTGAGTCAAAATGTTTTGGCTCTCAGATTGTGGTTTCCTCTGATCCAGTGTCTCACTGCATCCCGTGACCATGCTAATTTTACAAAGAAAGAAGCTTTGGTTGCATTTGAATAATCACTTACAATACGCTTGAAATTTGTTTCCACAAAAGCAAATACTTTATCCATAAAATATGTTTGATTCACTGTAGGATAACAGGTCCATCATATGACTACACATTCTGTGACTCATGAGTGACAGGAGAGGAAGATAACACCACCACCCACATGCTGAGAGTGAAAATCAAAAACTAAGTATACTAGAAAGATTAACCTAGCATTTGGACGTGTATTTAACATGTCAATACTGTTAAGTTGCATCAGTTGTGTAACGTCACACGTGTGCACATATGTGTGTGATATTTATATATTGAAGGTGCACTCACTGATTTTACAAGGTCAGCTTACTCAGCATGGAGGATATATACTCAGCCTCGCTCTGGATGTGTTTTCTTAAGTCCAGGGGAAGATTATCCTGATGATGTCATGAGGGTTATCTCAATGCGGGTTCGGACAAGGCTTAACTTTAACAGAAAGGCCACATTACAACTGGGGGCACCACATTCAAAGACAAAGGCATTGAGAAGACAAAAAATTCTATTGGTCATGTCACAGGAAGTATCCTGTCCTGCATTTTTAGCTTGACCCGTATAAGGACCTACAGTCTCTGCCTGACCATTAACTTTAATGAGGTGTAATGCAGAATTTCTGGAGTGTGTCTTTAAGGTTGTGTGTATCCGTGTATACACACTAACCTTGGAAGCTTATATATGCAGGAACAAAAAGTATCATTACCATATAGACATGTAATACCCTGCTGTTTTAAGAGTACTCTGTAAGTTTTATCCTGACCTGAACTGATCTGTGTCCTTGAACACATCTCATCTGTGCATGAGAGACCTGCTTTGTTCCTGTTCTCATTAAACTTACTAGCAAGCCAGAGGCCTCCCTACTCTCCCTCCTCCATGTTTTAACTTCATTAGGCGACTGCATCTGTAATTCTTTGTCGGACATAGGGAGGACACTCCAGGAGTCAGAGCTCTGACCTTTAAAATGGAACCCTTTATTAAATAACAAGAAAGACAACTTGATTGTTTCACTCTTTATTAGTTCACTTCTGCTACCATAATATATACACTCACCGGCTGCTTTATTAGGTACAGCTGTTCAACTGCTCATAATGCAAATGGATAATCAGCCAATCACATGGCAGCAACTCAATACATTTAGGCATGTAGACATGGTTAAGACAAGAAGTTCAAACCGAGCATCACTGGTTTCTTGAACATGACAATGACTTCACTGAACTCCAATGGCCTCCACAGTCACCAGATCTCAATCCAATAGAGCACCTTTGGGATGTGGTAGAACGGGAGATTTGCATCATGGATGTGCAGCTGACAAATCTGCAGCAACTGTGTGATGCTATCATGTCAATATGGACCAAAATCTCTGAGTACTGTTTCCAGCACCTTGTTGAATCTATGCCACAAAGAATTAAGGCAGTTCTGAAGGCAACCCGGTTCTAGCAAGGTGTACATTAATAAAGTGGCCAGCGATGGTATGTAATGTAGCCTGTATTTCCTCTACCTTTATGGGTTGCAAAGTTGAACCTAAAGACCAAACTAGTGACAGTCTTCAAATGGGATCACTCAAGCTGTAATGTCAGTCCACAGCTTAAAATGAATGTGTGCCAGGGGCAAAAAGCGTGGGAGCCAGTGGCCTCTTCTTTACCTCCCACTCTCCTACTTCCAGCACTGTTGCTCGGACCACACCCATCTTCAAACTCAGCTTTTGTTGGGATCCACTGTCCACTGTCACAGCCGGTAAAGATCGCATTCTCCATCAGCTGCTTCAAGCTAATCCTTTATTTTCAGGTTGATTTGGTTTATCATGTTAAAAAATATCTTACATAACCACTCTGTAGGCCTTCCTCACAGCAGACATTTGGACTTACTGTGTCATAGCAAGAAAAGCTATCCAGGTAATCCAGGACTTCCTCTAACTGGAATGCAGCCACCATGTATGATATCAAAGACATCTGTGCTTTCCTATTATGAAATATCAAAATGTCTCCCATGAAGAAAGGTCTATTAATATCACCTGATCTTTGGTTTGATGCACAAGAAGATCACAAAATCAAAGATGAATGTACTGAAGACTCAGCACCACTAGATGGAGACATACTGAACCCATAGGACATGATCCCTCACACACCACAAGGAGTCACCACCAGCTTGCGTTCCCAGTGTGTCTGAAAGGTGAACTGGAGTGCGAGAGGGCATAGTGAGACCAAGGTGATAAAGATTAACCTTCCAATAAATGTGGTGATAAGAAAGAGAAGCAACAGTTTAAATATGTTTTATAGTTGAATATTATGCAGGTGTGAATCAAACTACAGACTCACAGAGATTTAGTCAGTGTTTGGGCCTACAATGCAAGATTTGGTTTTTATGCTGGTTACACTGAAGGCAGGTAAACCTCAGAGTAAATTTAACAAGTCAGTTCTATTAAATGATGTGTGTTAAAGAGTGATAAGGGCCGATAATAATATCACGTTTACATATTTACAATGAGCACGCCTTGAATTAAAAGTTCTCTAGGGACACCGATAGAGGAAGCTTTTCCTAGAAGTATGCAGTTACATGCTGCCAGTCACTCCTCCCTGATAATGACCATGTGATGCAGGTCAAACGCAGGCTGACAACAGCTTCCAGAACCTGAGAGGTGTTCACGAGAGGATAATTTGAGCTCCTGAATGCTGGGGAATAAAGTCTGTAGTTTACAGAGACAGCTGATGGCAGGGGATAAACTTCTGGGAACGTGGAATAGAGGAGATACGGAGAAAGAGCCCTGCGTGGAGCAGGAAATGGAATCTCAGCCAAAAAAATTATCCCATTCGATTGAAGAAATCCTGAGGAGGCCCACATGTGTCAGGAAAGAGAAGAGAGCTCATCGTAACTGGTCTGTTATCAAGGAGAACACCAGGATATCGAACCAGCTCTCATGTACAGGTGGATTTTATCACTCTTTTTTTACTATTCTTTTAGTGTTCTTTTCTTTTTAAGGAGGAGTTGCTACATCATAGTTGATGATTAAAACATAATTACAATAAAATATTCCTGCCAATGTTGGATTTTTCTCTCCAATATAGAAGCTCCACAAAACAGACTACTTGAAGAGTCTCCCAAAGCCACCACAGACTGCATGAGTGAGTATTATGATTAATAAAACAGAAGGAAGGAGAAGCTTGTGGTTCCATGTTTAAATTGATGAGGAGGATGTCAGTGACAATAATGTGTCCACAGGTCAGAGGAAAAAGAGGCAGACGAGGGTCACTTTCACACCGTTTCAGGTGCAGGAGCTGGAGAAAGTCTTCCAGCTGACTCACTACCCAGACGTCAACAGCAGAGAGCAGTTAGCCTCCCGCCTGCACCTCACTGAGGGCCGAATACAGGTAGGCCCATTCTTTTTATTGTTGATAAGTTACTTGATTGGTCTATAAAATGTCAGAAAATTGTGTAAAAAAATAAGTTAATCAGTGTTTCCCAAAGCCTTCAAATGTCTTGTTTTATCTACACCCAAATATGTTCAGTTAAGTGACATAGAGGAGTAAAGACATGAGGAAATACTTACATTTAAGAAGCTGGAATCAGAGAATTTGACTTTTTTCTTTCTTTAAAAAATGACTCAAAGTGGTTAAGTGATTATAAGATTAGTTTTCGATTAATTTAATAGTTGACAACTAATCAATTGATCATTGCAGCTCTACAGCTCCTCACATAGTGCATTTGTTGGACTTTCACTGTCTTAGTCTTTGCCAGTCTTTAGAAATTAGCAAGCATACGCACTGGTGTTAGTGACAGTTTTTGTTCTTTTGATTTTTCCAAAGAATAATCACAGCAGCATGAAATAATACATCAATGATTTATTTGTTTAAATGTTGCAATATTTAGTAGATTAAAATGAGGCAATATTTTATGATGTTACATTACTCTGATGACATTCATATCCGCACAATAGCCTCTTGAGTGCCTCCTATGAATTTTTAATTCCTCTGAGCTGTTCAGGATTCAATAAGGACCCGTTAAGTTTAAAAAACTAAACATTGTCAATGATAATTAAGTCCCAGTGTCCTCAAACGGTACAACAATAAAGTCCCAATGTCTTCAAATGAATACTTCCCAACTAACAGTGTCTAAGCTGTTACTGTTGCTATAATTGATCAAATGTGTTGCCTTATTAAACTACAAACATTATTAATCATAAATAAACAAGTTTCAACCATAAATGTGATCAATCATAAATAAACAAGTTTCAACCATAAATGTGATCAGGTTTTGGACCTTGTCCATTTTTGTGTCAGGATCTCCTGCAGACTGACTTGGCACCATCTTGTTTTTACATGGATTAGTGTATTGTGCTCATACAGTACTACCACTCGATGGCACAGAAAAAGTGTCCAAGTAGATTGAAGTATAAGGTCAAGTAAACCCAACATGAGATGTCCTCATATGAAAACACAGGGTCTCAGGAGCATAGCAGCAATTTTGATTTCTTTGTCAAACCTGTATCATAATTTTATGCATTTTATTATAAAGTTTGGTCAAATCAGCAAATTGTTACCACACATATGGATTTATTTTGCATCTGATTATTGCTGACATTTCTTTTTAATCTGTCAATAAGTCAAACTGGGGTTACTGACAATTCAGATAATGTTCTCAAACAGTATAGACTGATTAAATAGTCATCAATGGAACAATACTGCCGGTCTTCAGACAGCTGCTTACATAAGGCATTATGACAAAAAATTATATATATTGTGTTATTCTAGTTACATTCATTCACATGTATTGTTTGTGCTTCAGATTTGGTTTCAGAACCGCAGAGCCAAATGGAGGAAGGCAGAAACAGTGAAGGATATAGAACTGATGGCCAGACAGGACGTACAGCCAGCCAGCCATGATCCCCGGCTTTACTATGAGGTAACTAGAGATTATGTATTTTACAACAGAACAGTACATATGATATAAGAATTACTTGTTTTAATGCACCATATATTTGTCCATCTCCGAATATATTCTCACATAGCATCTGTCATACTCAAAATGCAGCTCAAAGTGCTTTAAAAAACAAAAACAAAAGAGTTGACAATTTAACAGCAGTTACAGTATTAAAAGAGGAATGGAGTAAAATAATAAAAAAAATGTAACAAGTAAAATACAGTTAAATAAAAGTCAATTGACATATAAATAATTAAAAGAACAGTTATAATACAGTAATAATGGATATATATATTAGCAGCAACAAACACTAGTCATCAACAAGTGTGTATAAGAAAGTTTTTTCTATTTTGCAGACTCAAGACTCAAGTGACAATCTTTTCAAATACAATACTATGATTTGATACTGGAAATTTGATTTAAGCATGCATAATATAATACTGGTTAAATCAGTGACTCCTTTGTTTCTTCTGTGAGATGACGTCTGATCAGTGTGTGCTCTCTCAGCTCTTACAGGAGCCACCGCTGCAGGCGGTGTGCTGGCTGCCATGCTGTTTACCTAAACCCCTCCAATCACAGCTATTCCTCAGAGCCACACCAACACCCGCCTTGCTGACCAACACACATTCCCCAGATCACAGGACTCTGTATTTTGACCCGCTGCGGACAGACAGATAGCACCTTCGGTATACCTCAACAAATAATGACACTGCTGTGTTAAAATTTGAAAAAAAATTTAAGTTTCTAGCCACTCAAAATACTACGGTAGACTGTAATTTGTAAGCCATACAATTGATAAGTTGGCTTTAATTTCAAAATGTGTTGTATATACTGAAATATACTGGAATAAAAATGAACTTTTTAAAAAAATGTACCAATAAATTTGACATCAAAATTGATATCCTGGCTACTGAAAGCAGTTGGCTTTCTTTGTAATGAAAGACCTTGTGATACATTCATACAAGTGTAGGCTTAAAGACACTGTGGTATGCTTCTTGGTAGAGAGCTGTATTTGTGCTGTGTTACTGTGCAGGAGAGCATTTAGATTTTTTCATGACACCACACTTCATTGTCAGAGATAAGATACAGCGCCGCCATAAACTGTTCATCTGTTTGACTTTCTGACAACCTCCCCTTATCTTAATTTGGGCTCGTAAATCGGGGTTAGCTGGAGGGTATTAGAGAACTTACTGAATAGGATCATAAGGAAAATACCGGCTGAAGGTATAGATTAGTGCTGTAGATGTATGTCAATAATTGTGACTTTTAAAAAGTACAAAAACTGTGTACATGGATGTATTTTTTCATCTTTATTTACTTGCTAAACCAATATTACACAGACTACTGTCATTGCATTTCACAACCTTTCCGGTAATAATGTAACAGCTTGTACAACAAGTGCGTGTTATGACAGTGATATTGTTTTATGAAAAGCCAATAAATGGACCCGCTCACATCCCGTCCTTTTCAAGAAGTATTACACAGACCATTTAATAATTATCAATTATAAGACAGATAATGCAGCATCGCCTTCACTATCAACACCATAACTCACTTGACAGTACCATAACTGATTACGTTTAACAGGCCTCTGAGAGCAGTTAAACTTTTCACCCTGCTCATATCTGCTTTTATTGCATGTGTTTGCTGTAAGATCGACTGTTCTCCTGGCTGCCGGGGCAGGGTTAAAGAGGACACAAACAGTTGGTGGAGAGCATCAAACAAAAAACCTTGACCACACTTGTGTAACCACAATTTATCACAATGTGGGTTATGCTACTGCGATTACAAATATCTATAGTAGGAAGTGTCAGATGGACACGAAGCAAAGTGAACTGCTAGACATGGATCTTATGTTCTGGCCCAAACCAAAATGTCTCAATTTCCTTGGACAATTGCATTAAAAACACTTTCATGACATAGAATTGATACACCATACATTAACTGTCATCGTCCTGAATGGTACTACGGACAAAGATGTAACACATGAGATAGAACTTTTAAATATAAGTGTTTGTTACCCAGTGTGAGTTAACAGTCAAAGCTCCTTGTCGTCTATCTTGCTGCTGAGCACAGGACTGACTTTGAGACTAATAGGACCTCACACTCTGACAGGTCTCCTCTCTGGTATGACGGTGACAGTGACACAATGAAAGCTCTGTTTTTGGATAATGGGTGAAAATAAATCAGTTAAACTGACTTGTATGGAATAAATCACATATCCAGAGAGTGACTTTAAAAGTTGCCTATTTTTCCTATTTGCTTTGTGATCAGTGTAATGTCTGTGTAAGAGGTCAGTAATGCATTAAGACAGGGGTCAAACTCATTTTACTTCATGGGCCACATGGATCTCAAGTGGGCCCCTTCAAATTTTTCCCTTTTCTTTAATATATAGAAGTCCGCAAGTTCATCCATTTACAGAACAAACGATGAACAGCCTGCAATCTGGTCAGAGTGGAAAAGCCTCTAAGACATTATCTGCTCACTGTTAAATTTGCTCCTGAAACCTCTCAGCCTTCACATGTGCATCAACATTAGGTGTGCCAAGTCATCGTGAGGGCCGGATTGGACCCTTTGGCGGGCCGCTTCTGGACCCCAAGCCATATGTTTGACACCACTGCATTAAGAGATGTTACTATATATGATGGAAACACTGCATGCATAACAGTATAGTATACAGTATGGTATAACATCTATGTAACTACACACAGATCTTTTCTTAATCTTAAATCAATTCAGATTCTCAACACTGTGTTATTCTAAAATAAGTTTTATTTGTTGAATATATATATTTAGATTTTCCATGAATATATTATATTTATTTATTTATTTACATTTACAGCCATTTATCTGTGTGTGTGTTTATTTATTTTTTGTTGCAAAACATTTTTGTACTGTGGGTGGCACTGTGGCAACTTCCTGTGGGAGTGCATTTATACAGCCAGGTTAATGAGGCCAGGCGTGCATGAGTAGAAGCAAACAGTTTTTTGACTGTGGCTGATGTGTCTGCAGATAGAAGCAGTATTAAATAATAGGCTACCTAATTGCTACAAACCAAGGTAATGTACCTTCTTGGGCTTAAATTGTGGAAGCAATAAATGGAGCAAAGCAATGGGAAATGTCTGGACATTGTTTTGTGAGAGCCAAGCCTGGCGCGCGTCAATTAATTGCGCCAACATGCACCTGCAGTAAGTGACAGTGGAAAGCCACTTACATATACCTTAAAACTTCAATTAAAAGCCTGGTCCCAATTGGTCTGGTTTCCAAGCAGTTAATTTTTACAGAAGTTCTCTGGATTTATAAAACTGGATTTTTAACTACCCACTTGAGCTAATGTTAGTTAGCTGTATAGTGTATAGATCGCACATACAAATGTAAATGTTTTGTCAGTATGGAGATGCTACACATTGTTAAAAAACCATAAGCACCAGAGGAGACCATAATTTATTCAAATTTACCAGCATGATGAAAAATGAAGTAGTGACTCCCTTCTTCTGAAGCTGTCACTAAGTCAGAATATGTGTCCATTCCTTGATTACCTGTTAAGTTATTTATATATATTTTTTTGTCTGTAAGGGTCAACTGATCAAAAGAATCAAAAGTGTTTTTAATAAAAATAAATCCAAGTTATGAATGTTGTTTTAACCGGATAATGTGGTCTTGTGTTGGTATGCCGGGTGCCGTAATCCTCAGGTGCCTTGGAACAAGTGTCACAACATCACACACATTGATATGATATTAAAAGCCTAATTTTTTAAACAACTAATATTCATTCTGGTTCAAATGAACAATTTGATCATATTTCCCGAAGTTTGCTGAGCGACAGTTTTGTGTAAAGGAATTAAAGGCCTGTCCCATATAGACACCTGTCCCAAAATTTGGCCTGTTGAGTTCAGATTAGTAGCCCTGTATTTACCTCCACCACATACTCAGTACAACCCTGCATAGCTTTATTTTCACTTTTGTCTTCAACACCACCGGCTAACAGCGTGCTAGCCATGCCAGCGTGCTGCTCAACCCACCAAGCAACAACTATGAAGCTTGAACTTTAGAAAAATAAAGGTATGCTTTAACATCATAATTTTAAATGAGCAGTATGAAAATGAACGTCTACATCAAATATAGAACATCATAAAACTGTACATGGAAAGTGAAAAACAATCCCTCTGCTCTCTCTTCCACTGAAAAGTATTAGAGCATGCGGAACCATTTATTTTGCACAGATGCCAAATTGTAGCTACTAGGGAAATTAACATCAGAAATATGGCCAGTCTACACTTACCCAATTCTGTATGTTTGAAAATAAAAATGAATTTAAAAAAAGTATCCAAAATCTTTATATGAAAAAATATGGGAAGCAATTTGTTCCCATTTTAAGTCTGTAAGTCACGTCAAAGATACAGCATTGGACTCGTCTGCACAGCTGGCTCATTGTATATATTACCAAATTAAAAAAACATGCTGAGCCTTTGTGGCTGGCAGCACTTGCCATATTGTATTATGCATGCATGGTTATATATTTACATCTCCCACTTTAAAAAGATAAAGCCCTACTAAATTTTCTTGACAAATGCGATTTATAATAAATACACTACAGTGGTTTCAGCCATAACTAGTCCATAACCACATATTGTGAAGTGTAAATACTGAGAGCATGCAGGACCATTTATCTTGAACTGATGCAGGTTTCCTGCTATTGAAAACAAGGATGTGGATGCTATGTCTGGCAGCAGAGGACAGGTGGCGCCCTTGCACCCATGAATAAGCAGAAATGCTGCTCTGTGTTTTGCTGAGTGTCACACTGAAGACTCTGACCTGGTTTTAAGTCGCAGGGTTCCATCTACCAGCCGATATGGACGTTTAATTACAATAACCTGCTGTCGGATGCTCGTGATGATGTTGCAGAGGAGAATATAAGTATTTGTGTATTAATTTAGTGTTTCCACTGCCTGCCTGCCTGCTGTGGCTCTCTCAGGAGAGGGGGGCGGATATTCAGCATCTCTTAGCCTCCGCCCGCCTCTGTGGCTCTGTCCAAAGCGGTGGAGAGACAAGGGGGCAACCGCAGACCGACAGGGGGACAGCCAGAGACGGAGACAGAGAAAGAGGGGCGATGGCCGCGGATGGAGTATGCGGGGAATCGGTGGATCAGTACCGGGCCGAGGTGGAGCGGCTCACCCAGGAGCTGGCCGAGGCGAACCGGGAGAAGATCCGGGCTGCGGAGTGCGGTCTCGTCGTCCTGGAGGAGAACCAGGCGCTGAAGCAGAAGTATGCAGACCTGGAGATCGAGCAGGAGACTCTCAGGAAGGAGTTGGAGCAATTACAGGAGGTAAGAGGAGGAGGAGGAGGAGGAGGAGGAGGATGCTGTTGCTTTTGGACACCGTGGTGAGGCAGGCGCACTGCGGGCAGGTGTGTGTGATCAGCAGCATCCTCTCAGCAGGAGTCCACCTAAGGCTGTTATCACTGATGGCTTATTTGTTGTGTTTATACACACCCAGCCGGACTGGGGAGTGGGACCAGCAGGGGTCGGTATGTGGTCCCAAGCAAAAACAAAGGTAGTTTAATATCATTTAAATTCAATATAGCTGAGGCACCAGTGCCTGTTCCCATAATGCTGCAGGGCTCGTCCTGTATGAATAAGTTATCATCTACAAAAAAAAGTGAATAATTGATGCTGTTTCTGTGCAGTGAATCTATAGGCAGCAGCACTGGACATTGCAAGCTCAGGACTCTGCAGGAGCACAATAACACCCCACTCCACCTCCTACACCATTGTGTTTCATTGTTTCAGGATTCCTTCCCTGTGTGTGCATAGCAACAGTCATTACTTTCAGCCAACTCTGCTGGGACCCTTTGGTAGTGTGCCAAGATTTTTTTTTTTTCTTCTCAGAAATCCCTCAGTAATTGGATCTTCAGAGTTGTCCACTACAGTTTGTGCGGTGGCTGAGTTGTCCACTGATTTAAATGTCAAGATGAGGATTTCTAAGATAGACGGACGTTGATACTAACTATGAGGGTGGAGGTTTTTAGATTAAACACACATTTACTCCTGTGTTAACTGTAAGTCTGGGGTTGACAACTTTATAAGTCCACATATCAAAGATTTAAAGTGGAGAAAAGTGCTGTGTGATCCAGTCTGAATAATGAATACTGGCTGTGTTTATACATTCAGTCATTAATGCATACATGCAAGGTGGATGCTGACGGGGCTCACAGCTCAAGGTCGCTTATGGAAATGCTACAGAGCCACAGGGCCGAGAGAAGGAGATGAAGGCTATATTTTTGTGCGTGGGTGTGTGTGTGTGTGTGTGTGTGTGTGTGCATGTGTGCATGTGGGTGTGTGAGTGAGAAAGAAGGAACATTTGCTCTCTGCTGCCAGCTTTCATCAACTTTTAATCTCATCATTATGTGTACAGTGTCATCTCTAATCATGTGAACACCAGACAGTTTTGTATAAGATAAAAGTCACTCAGGCACAAGAAAAATGCTTGAGAAATAAAGCATACTGCGTACAAACTGTTTGTTCTTCTAAGCAAGGGACTGAAAATGTATGATTTTCGAGTTATAAAAGCAAAATGAATTTAATCAAGAAAGAGAGCAGTCATTACCAGCCTAACAACATCATGACAGCTGGTATTGTTTTCACCTTGTTAGTCTGTGTGTGTGTGTGTGTGTCATCGTCGTGAAATATGGTCCAGGTGACACTCATCATAGCGGTTTTGAGTATTTGGCCAGGTGTTTTTGTCTCTCTGTCTGACTGTTTGTGGAAAGAATTTCACAACAGTGCAAGATGCACTCACAAAATATTATAGGTGTGTAGTTGGAATCAAAATAAAGGTCAAGTTCAGGGCGTCAGTAGCGTAGTGGATAGTGCCGGCGCCCCATGTACAGAGGCATTGCCTCACTGCAGCAGCCACGGGTTCGAATCCAGCTCGCAGCCCTTTGCTGCATGTCAGTCCCCACTCTCTCTCTGTCTCCCCCTTTCACTAACTGTCCTGTCATTAAAGGCAAAAAGCCCATAAAAAATAATCATAAACAAATAAATAAATAAAGGTCAAGTTCAAAAATGGGTGTGGTCCGAGCAAGGGCTTGGAAGTAGGGGGGTAGGAAGTAGGGAAGGGGCAATCGCCGCTTCATGTAGTTTGATATATTCAGTGTCATACTTGTGATTTGCCATGTTGTCGAGCTAGTTCACTGTCACTCTTTAATAGCCGTCCGTTAGTCACTCACTATAAAGCGGGAAATGTCACTTCAAAATAAAAGCTCTGTGCCAGAAATTGATTGTACTTCAAAATAAAGTGTGTTTTTAAAGACAAATTCCCAAGTCAATTGCGGTCCATTCAGAATGGGCCTGTGACCCACTTTTGGGCTGGCACCCACCAGTTGGGAACCACTGTGCTAGACAGTGGTGGAAAGTAAGTAAAGTTTGAGATGCTTTACTTGTGTATCTCCATTTTATGGCACTATAGAGCATCACTGCACTACATTTTCAGTACATTTATCTGGCAGCCATTGTTGCCAGGTACTTTAAAAATTAGATCCACTGATAAAATGTATCTTCTGTCTGTCAGTGGACAGTTTTTGTCGCTGTGACAGTGTCACAACTTTGCAAGACGCAGTCATGAAACTTAACAGGTGGGTAGTTAATACCAATATGAAGGCCGAGTTTGAAGATGGATGTGGTCCAAGCAAGGGCGCTGTCTGACGGAGGAGGTATTTGCCCTCATTAAATCTTTTTTTACCTAAGTTAGTTAAGTCCTCGTCTTAAACTGTCAAGATTTTTATTGGCTCTACCTTACATGTGGCTAATAGGAAAATGAACAGCAGTAATATGAGAAATCTACATTTACTCCATAGTGTGACTTTTGAAAATTGTATCCAAAATCTTTGCATGACAAAATATGGGAAAAGATTCTTCCCATTGTAAGTCTGTAAGTCATGTCAGAGATGCAACATCAGACTCAACATCAGTGGGTGTTTCTAGCACAGCTGGTTCATTGTATATATTGCCAAATTAAAAAAAACATAGCGTCACATACTGAGCCTGTGTAGCTAACAGCACTCACCATATACATTATGTATGCATGGTTATATATTTACATCTCCCACTTTCTTCCTCGTGCCCTTTTGTTCCATCGCTTGACTAGTTGAGCACTTTGTTTTGACTTGCATGCAGAATCAGAATGATCTTTGTGCTGCTCGCAGCAGCATGTTGAAATAAAGAGACAGCCTGATACAGCCGGCAGCAGAGCACTGTCCAGCTGATATCTCACACTTATGGATTATTGGGTGATGTGGCAGATGATGAGGGAAAATATGATGAGGCAGAGAAGAGAAAGAAGCAGAGAGATAAAACATTTTGGCTGTGTAGTAGAGGGAACGGGGGGAGTATGATGAAGTATGATGTGTTGTAAAACTTTAATTGTCATAGCTCTGAAAATGTCAGCTGTAAGTCTGCCGTCACAGTGCTCTTTGTTGTGATCTGTCATCCGTTAACATCTGCACCCACTGTGTACGCTGCTTCCCCACCTGCCTGTCTGCCCGTCTGTCCGTCTGTCTCTCTGTCCTTGCTCTCGCCTCAGAGAGGGAACATTTTCCGGAGGTGATATTACTTCCACAGAAAAACACGTCCTGCTTCCTATCTGTCTGTCGCACTTTTATGAATATGAAGCCGAATGGCCGAGTGAAAACCTGCCACTACAATAACATCATGTCTTGTCCCACCATACTCGGGAGAGGTGCATTATAAAGACGCATGGAAACTGCAAATGGAAATTGAAATTGCTTCTGGGACTGAGTGGCCCAAGTATCTCTGAATAAATGTTGGTTATTCTTATGAAAGACCAAAAATCCATCACACGGTCTCACCAACCTTTTTATACTTTTATTTGAGGATCGATTATATCGTCTGTTTCATCCAGTCACTGTTGGTTTTTCAAAAATATTCAAAGAGTGTCCCACCAAATATTAAGTTATACTCAATATATATAGGTATATACAACAGACTGCTGCATGTATATTTCATTGACTTGTTTATGCCACTGTGTGTGCAGGTGTGTGTGCAAGCTGGCCACATTTGCATGCATGTTCCTGCTGTGTTTGCATATGTTCTGTGGTGACACATACGTTCTGCGTGTACTGGTTGTTTGCCCTCAGTCCAAGTCCCAGCTGGTGCAGAACAACTGACTGGAACATTGCTTTTACTACACTAATGGACACACACACACACACACACACACACACACACGTGTCTTTATTTAATATTAGCCACAATGGCAGACAACACAAGGCAGTGATGAGTGGAACAAACAGGCCAACATCCTCCGGTGGGAATCTGGGCTGTGACTGACGAAAAATTTAATCATTGTTTCTTATAATTATTATTTTCTCCTCTGATAATTTCCCAGAACCCTGGGGGATATTTTCCATTAAGCTACTAGTTTAAGGGTGGCACAGTGGTGCAGCGGTTAGCACTGCTACGTCACACCCTAGCTCTGGCGGGGAGTTTGCATGTTCACACATGTCTGTGTGGGTTTTCCTGGGTTCTCTGGCTTCCTCCCACAGTCCAAAGACATGCACATGAGCTTAATTTTTGACTCTAAATTGCCTGTACGTGTTAGGGGTTGCCTAGTTGAGTCTCGGTATGTGACATCCCTGTGATGTCCTGCCCTTGCTCGGTGTTATTTAGGATAGGCTCCAGCCCTCCCGCAACCTTGAATAGAATGAGCAGTTAGAGATAATGGATTATTTTGTTCGACCAGCAGGCCATAACTCGAAAGAGGTTACTTCCTGCAAGTTGTCCTACTTGAATTTTTGGCATTCTCGCTTGAAAAATGACCTCAGAAACTGTTAATTTATTGTTAAGTTGCCGAATTATTTGCAAAAACCTCCTCATTTCATAAAAAATGAGAAGAAAACTGCAAACTAACATTGCCTTGACATGAGGTGGTTTCCTGCTGATCTCTGCAAGTAAAGTTAAAGCTGGTGCTCTTCACCAGAGTTATTATTTGCACAGCACATCCTTCAGGAGAATCTGCATGCATATCTTTGCTGTCTGCAGGGCCCCAGCAGAAATTGGACGCTAACAACGTGTTTTGGTTTTGAAAGCAGAAAAGTTTTCTGGCTCTGTGGTGTCCTTTCCCCTCCTATATATATTTTCCCTTCACCCTGCTCTTTGACTCAGTCTCCCTCCCCGTCACTCCCTCTCTCTTTCTCTCCGCCTGCAGGCTCCATCACTCTCTCGTTTCTTGTATCCCTGTGTGTGAATGTACTGTATGTCTCTGGATAGCTGCCTAAGCAGTGACGGAGACACCATTACCCCGTGGTTCTGGCTTGTTAGTGCTGTCTCCGGGCAGATCATCCTCAGATAGGACACACAGTAAGAGGCGGAAGGAGGAGGATGCCGCCACTGCAGAGCGGGAAGAGCAGCGTGTTCATATGGCTTACAGTGATGTTTCATCACAATGTCAAGACATGAAATTGTCTGTGGATTGAGAGCAATGGTAGAGCAGCCATTGTATTACAGGATTATTTCTTTTGTTCAATTAAATCATTAGATTATTTTCTCAAAATGAACCCGCACTCACTAATTAGTTAGTCTCTAATAGTCTCTAATCTCTTGGTCTCTCTAATTAATAAGTCTATTGAGTCTCCCATACAAAGGAACAAATCTCATAGGTCTAGAGGAACGTGAAAAAGAAGTTAGTCATTTTCAGCTCCTGTCGTAACTCATCCGCTCAGCCCTTTCAGTCTGCAGAAGGATTGACATTTGTGATAGGTCGAGAACAGGCAGTTCACAGGTCAGTTCTGTTCGCAGGGCTCCAGGCTAAAATATGCCAAAAGAGATTTTCATCAAGTTCCCCGCATGGTAATTTGAAATACCTGAAAAGAAAGATTCAGTCATGATTCATCAGGTCAGCATGAAATCTTCAGCTTCTAGACGGTGTTTTGAGGTCCCTTGCAGCTGTGTAGTCAGCCCTCTCTTTTACGCTATTCTTGGTAGAGTCTGCACGCATTCAGCATTCATGACTCACAGGGTTTGTTACCAGAAATTGCTGTAGATAGCCATTGCGGGAAACATGGTGTGCTGTGACTTTTCTGATTGTCACAATAGTCACGAAATCTCCCAATTTTGATTAATTTCCACGTACACAACATGGGGAATTGTTGCAGTGCTGGAACTCATCCTTCTTTGGACCCATATTACTTAATCATACTTTCTCACTTTAACATAGAAGAATTATCGAAACCTGACCCAGGTCATGAGACTTGGATCTTTATTTGGGCCGAATTGGCTTTTTGATAGCTAGCACGTTTTTTTTTGTTTGTTTGTTTGTTTTTACAAAATTTCAGTTAGTATTTTATGCCTTTTGAAAGAATTATGTGTCCCATAAACCTCTGTGATACAGCTAGTTGTATTAATAGTCTGCTTGCACTGTTGATATTAGCACTCATACCCCACCCTGAAATAGAAGTAGGACTATCATTGCCAAAAAAACGCTATCATCCATAGTGCTTCAGGTACTTTGGATGTATTTTAGTATAACATCCAGTGTTATTATTTTCCTCAGTTGAGTGCTTTAATATCAATGTGCGCATTTTGTTATGCTCTGCTTATGCTCAATCACTTGACAGTGACAGAAAATAATCCCTCAAACTGAGTTGTTTTACAGACGTTGTATTTTGTGTCGATGTCTTTATTTTGAAGGAAGAGTTTGCATTTTTGGAAAATCGTTTATACACTGTCTTGCTGAAAGTGAAGGGCTGTCCAAACCAAGAACAACAACCATAACAATAACTAGAACGATCTGAGCATCCATGCTGATGAACGATAATGTTCTGTAAACGGTGGTGCCAAAGAGGCGCCAAGCAGACGCTGCTTGCTCCAGCTGTGCAGGAAGCTTAGCATCTCTGTTAATAATAGTAACGAAACACTAAGGCCTACCACTGTTTATGAGAGTGAGCCTGATTGTCAGATGTCCCTCTTGAACTGTTTGCATTATCTGTTTTTTCTGTGATTTTGATTGGCTGTCAGTGTTTCTTTCTGTCATCAAAGCGCCGTAAAAGCAATCCCAACAATATGATTCTCCACTGTCATTATCATTATAGTCTACTTGTTAGAACAATTTTTATGAGGATATATTTGTAGCTATTGTTATAGGTATTGTTCTTCTAGTCGATGGCCCTTTAGAAGATTAATTCCACTCTCTATTTGAAGCCAGCAGCTGGTTACCTTAGCTTATTTTAACTTAGCCAGTCATACTTTAGCCTAGCTTATCTTATCTTAGCTTAGCTTAGCTCAGGATGAAGTCTATTTCCCAGCCAGAAGTAGTGACTTCCTGGAGTAACTTATACAACAAACTAGGTTGTGGTACATTTAAAGTACCCTTAGTTAGGCTAGCTTTGTCCCTGCTTCCAGTTCAGCTCTTTTTCATTCCCAGAGTGTCAAATATTGATGCTTTAGCTGTGCCCCTCTGTATGTAATATTGACACCAAAGGCAAAGTTTGGTGTCTTCTTGAGACGCACCTGGCTTCCAGTTTACTCTGATCACTTACGTATCTACATCCCATGTGAAACCAAAGGTCGATGTTGTATTAACGTATAGTTATGCAGTCTACGTACCGTGAAGTATGTATGTCACGTTTCGTTACGTAACAAACTTATTTTAAGCCAAACATGATCTTTTTTCTAGACATAACCAAGTAGTTTTGTTGCCTAAACCTAACCAAAACCGTTTCACAACATTAACCCCATGTTACAATGTGTTTCAGGTGTGTCTCACATACTAGCTAGATATGCTAAGGGTGCCCTGTGCATCACTGTGAGACGCTGAGGGGCATGACAAAGCGTATGTATTTGATGACCTGGGAATGCAAGCAAGTTGTCCAGTATTAATGCTAAGCTAGGCTAACCCCTGCTGCCTCTGGCTTCATGTTTACAGTGGTATCGATCTTTTCATACGACTCTTAAAAGCATATACCCAAAAGGTCCTTAACCATGGCAATATTTCAAGATGGTGTCAACAGCACAAACATAATATAACGGTTATTTTTACAAAATTAGAACCAGGTAACAATGCAATTGTTTGATTTCTGAAAGCCTGGTCTGGTCCTGGTGCACAGGCAAATTGTCATTGTGCAAAGTGTGTTATAGAAGTGCATTATTCCCAAGGGTCAGCTGTCAAATTCACAAATAGTAACAACACACTTTGACTATCCTGCAGATGATTGATTTGCTGTCAACCCAGTCCCTCTGGGATTTTCGTCACGGTAACTATCTGCATGAGTCAAGTTGATATCATGTGACTGCTTGGCCATCAGGCACCAGTGAGGGTGTTAAACTGTGGATTGACTTGACCGCCTTCAGTGTGAATTATGAAACTGAGTGAAGGACCTGTCAAGGTCACACTGGTTGTCAAACCTTCTGCGTCTCATACAGCAAGAAACAGCACAACTAGAACATTTCCAGTTACATTTCCAGAGATGTTTAGCATATTCTCCTCAACAACTCAACAGCTGCATCACTGCTGAAGCAGACATGACTCTGAAAGAGCACAGTTAACGTTCAGCATTAAGCAGGACCCATCTGGCTTTTTTTTTTTCTTTTAAGGTGGTGAATCAACATTGAATAAAAGGTTTAGCAAAACCTGAATACTTCTTAACATTTATTAACTTTTTAAAAACTGCTCAGTACACCCTGGTGTGTTCGACTGGGCCTCCAATTCAGGGACAACAATTCGCAAAAGAGAGCAGCTGTGGTTGTAAATCAATCTGTCCTGGGTGAGGAGAAAGGATACATTACAGGGCTCTCTCCCCTCTCCTCCTCCATCTCCTGCTAGCTCCTTTTATACATCGGCTGGGGTTCGAGGGGGCGCAGTAAACATGGATGGAGGGAGTGAATCAATATCTTATGAGCTGGTGTTGCTCCTTTCTTTTGGTTCTGTGCTTTACAC
The DNA here is from genome assembly GCF_006386435.1 of Epinephelus moara. NCBI lineage: Eukaryota > Metazoa > Chordata > Actinopteri > Perciformes > Serranidae > Epinephelus > Epinephelus moara. The sequence goes on along the minus strand of NC_065525.1, from coordinate 14,539,757 downwards.
CATCCCCCTCCTCATCTCCTGTAGCGCTGCCCCCTCCTCATCCTCCCCTATGATCCCTCCCCGGAGTGAAGTGGGAATTATGCATCGATTTCTGCTCTGTGCAGTAAAAATACGTACTGTAGCGTGCATTGTGGAAATCAGTTCATGTTGGTGAAACACATCTGACAAATTCAGTGTAATTTCCTTCAAAGTGGATCATACAGAACAGCTGTTGAATCGGTCACTTACAAAGCTTTTATTAGGGATGAAGCTGTGTTTGGCAGCGCGTGGTGTCTGCTGGGTGGCAGTCAGCCAGGGAAATAAAGCCAAATCAGGTTTAGCAACACTTAAGTAATTTAAGAAATGTTCAGCCCACTCAAGAACGCTGTCTTTTAAAGTCATTGTGGTTATCTGAAGTAAAGCCACTAATAGTATTGTTCCTTCAGTTTGAATGACGTTGGTGTTTGGAGAGAGAAACAATGCTCTGCAGGTGTGGTGGTGCTGACCTTTGACCTCAGCAACAGGCTCAGGGATGCAGTTGAGCATATAGATAAGGACCTGTCTGCCCTTGTGTTTGGCCCCTGGTGTTTTATACAGGGTGGTTTATATGTGTGTTTTGTCAGGACCTGAAGGGAAGGTCATTTGTCTTTGTAGTTGAGTCACACATCAGGGCCACTTTTCCTGCATGTGTGTATGGCTTTTCCTTTTGTTGTTTTCTCTCATGTGTCTGTATGTGTAGCAGGAGAGGTGGGGGTGTCTGACTGCGGATGTTGTGATTGAGACTAAAGAGGGAGGGGCAGCGGGATAGAGTGCTGGTGGTGGTGGTGGTGAGTGACTCCAGCCCATCAGTCGCGTCTCTTTGTTGTTTCAGCTTTTTATGGTGGTGTCGACTTCATGCAGAAAAGAGGAAGAGAGACAGTGGGAGCTGGTAGCTGTGTTTAATCAACAGAACTCAAAAAGACCACATGATTTCAAGCAGTTATTTAATTCAGACTGTTATTCTTTTCTAAAATCTCACGATCCTCGGAGAACAGTATTTAATGAAGCCGTTCTCTCTGCAGAGACACTTCGGGCCCGCCCTGCCCCGCATAGATTATGTTTTTCAGAAAGCTCCTTTTTGCTGCAGTGAAATACAGTAGTTGGGAAGAGGGAAGAAGGAACAGGACTCCCCTGCCTGCAGGCTGCTGTATTGATTAGTCGTCTACTTTAGCTGTGTGTGCTGCAAACTCTGAAAGCATAGCAAAAAAGCAGCCCGTCCTCTCACAAGGAAAACTTTTGCTTTTGCAGCTCAAAGGTCTTCCTTGTGTGAATTTTAAGAACTGTGGTTGTGCCATATGCTGCCTTTATTTATTGCTCTAGTTTACACTTTTTTTTTTTTTTTTTTTTTTTTTACAAATCAGTACCTAAAAGCATCACTGACTCCAGTTATTCTGTCTTTTTGTGTCTAGACAGAGCAATTTAAAATCATCTCCGGTCTTCTTTCATGCTTATCAGCGCTGCATGCCGGAGAAAGAGAAGCCTCCCATCTAAATGACCAGAGGCCATTACATCCAGCGACGATGTAGAGCAAGGACGAGCATGATCCTCTGAAGTTCCTGCCTATCGCCCACATCACAATTACAGTGCACATACTCACTGGCATGCATGAGCACATGCACACCCAAACATGCACTTAAAATGGGTGTGTGACGGAGAATCAGGGTCAGGGTATACGTCTCTGTCACTTGAACGCTGTTAGGGGATGTATAGGGTTAGACAGGTATTAAATCATTGCCCAGTTAACCCATTTAATTAACCCTATCCTCCATCACAAGAGAGCTGACGTTAAGTGAGGTCATGATACTGAAAGAACTAAGAGGACGAAGGTATATATAGCCTGGATGTTGTTGTGGGTCTACCTTTAGAAGACTTGGAAAATGCAGACAAAAGAACGTAACAGGCCTGAAAATGAATGTGACCAAGGTGGCTGTTGTTTTTGTTGTATGATCTGCAGAGCGGTTATTTTCACCATCACTTAATATGTCAGTTATTTCATTTATTTATCAATAATTGACTAGTCTATAAATGTTTGCCATTTTGGTGGCATGGCTCTAGGGATGGCGGCATTGGTCTGTGAGTCTGTTGGTTGGTTGTTACACCACTTTGATACAGATGAAAATACCCATTTCACCAATTAATAGGGGCAGGGGAAAAATTGATACAGCATAGTATAGTGATATTTTGCATGGCTATATTGTATCGATACATGGACGCCAATTATCGATCTTTCATCATATAAATCGTTAATTTTTGGAAATGTACGTATTGCGCATAGGCATTTTATTTTCATATGATATGTTTAGTTCAGTGTTCAAACAGTGACACAATAGGAGAAACAATATTTTCACTTATGTACTTTGTGCATTGTCAGTAACTCAGGGTACTAAATCCCTTATGTTTCAGGTACTGTGTGAGCTAGTTGTACTTACTGCAGGTTACAATGCTTTCAGTGTGTTGTTCAGGGAAAAGAGAATAATGGTTACTTTGAGACATTTACAGTTGTGTCAGTTGCAAGAAACTTGATGCTTTTTTTATGATTTCAATTGCAGTCTGTAACACCACTTTTTTCCCAATATTTTTTCAGTGAAAAAGATTTGTATAAATTTTAACAATAAAATGCAACGGTTGTTTTGAATCAAATGGTTTTATCTCAATTTGTCCTCTGGATGATCAATATCATCTGATGTACATATACTGCAACTTGTGTTATCATCTCTATTTTTCATTTTTAAGTTAACTATGTAGAATATCACGATATATTGTGATATCATGATATCAAGATATATCGTGATACTATTGTATCGTGACCCCAGTATCATGATACGTATCATATCATGAGGTCCTTGCCAATACTCATCCCTAGTTTAATACAACTTTTGTTACTGGAATAATAAAATCAATTGCTTTTTCAGTCCACTAGACAGCACTGATTTTTTTTTCCTGGTGAGGTGTGAGCACTCTGTTCCACTAATGCCACTGCCAGGTTAATTCTTTGAGTAAAATATATTTTCATCTACAAAATCAACAAGCAACAAATTTTGTTGATGTTAATGATTTTTAGAGGAAGAATCCTATTGTAATTTATGATTCCCTGATGTGTCTGTCATTTATCCAACCCATTTCCGCATGATGAATGCAGGCTGCCAGACGTCAGGGCCGATCAAGAGCTACTGCTAGCAAGTGCCATTGAAAGAATGAAAACAGATGAACGGGGAGGCATACACACGTAAACAAGACACATACATAAAGGAGGTAGAAGGTTATTGAACCGTCTAAGCAAAGAGTTGGAGTGGGTAGAGTTAGTCAGTGGGTTTTTTTGAAGGGTGGGCTTCAAAGCCGATGATGAACTCAAGCTGTGTTGTTTCAGAGGTTGTCCACCTATAAAGGCTATAAGACACCTCTTTGAACCAGCACTCGACTTTCCATGTGTAGGCAGCAGTAGGCTGTCAGCCAATCATTGGGCCTTTACGTCTTGGAACCCACTTTTGTGATGCGAAAGTGGGTGTGGCTTCATCTACAGTAGGTTAAAAAAATGATAGATGCTTCCTTGACTCTTGCACTACCTTGATAACCTTAGACATCTTTGTCCAACAGACAAAAGCAGAGAGAAGAGAGCATAGTAAAGACTAACATGTGCTTGATGAAGCGCCACCAATGACATCACCGAATTAGTAGCCTGCACAAGGATTCCCACAGGTCTGCGGGCCGGGGCATGGAGGCTCTCCTGTGGCTGCACAAAAGCACTGAGTCACCCAGAGGCCCCATGTGTCAATACCAAGAGGGTCACTGTGTGCAGACGAGCCTGTCCATTGTAGTCCGTGTTTGTCTGGCTTGGCTGCGTCCTCTTTATCAGCAGAGACCCACAACAGAGAGAGGAGACAATGTTATCAGTTGAATCTGTCTCCTGTCGTTCTCTCTGTCTCTCTCTCCTGTGTGCGTTTGGCTGCCTCTCTGGGCGCGTCTGCTGGCACCGACACCGAATACCAATCAGCCTGCGAGCTTTCAAATACCTCCATCTTTTTCTATTTCTCAATGACATCGACATTCTCTCAGCGCACTCATCCAAGCTCGCTCTCTATCATCATGATTTTTTTCTTTAATCTTTGGCTCCTTCTCTTGTGAAATACTTTTACCACTTAGTCAAGCAAAGGGATGAAAGAATGAAGGGAGGGCGGTGTGTAGCAAAGAGGAGACTGAGTGGGTTGATTTCCGCACTCCCTACATTATTGCCTCTTCACCCCAGGCAAGTCTCTGAACACTTGACTGAGTGAGGAGACACAGTGCTTAGTTAAAGCTCATAATGGAAATGGTCTGTTATCATTTAGAGGGATTATGATGGAGAGGAAGACCACTTAAAGGACTCTGGACAAGGATGGATAAAAATATTCGGCTAAAAACATTTGCCCTTTGAGAGATTAGGAGCAGAAATTCAAGAACAGAGGAATTTAGTGATAAAGTAATGTAGGCCATTTGCACTGTTATGTTAGACCATTGGGATCATGATGACTAAAATCTTTGAGTCTCGCTTGTTTGTTCTGTTAATTAAGTGTCCATGAATTTGTTAGCCTCAGTGAATCACTGTGTTTATCAGGCTGTACCCTGAGAGGGAGGATTATGTCTGGGACACAGCTTTGCCATATTGCAGCAGAACATTTACTCAACCACATAGTCACACACCTGCACACACAAACATATCTCTGCACCATGAGACACATAAAGTACCCAATGTGTGCTGCAGTGTCCTTAGATTGTTATATGGCTGCAGCAAACCTGCCATGAGTTAGGGTGAAAGGCCTTAACAGCGAGGGTGCAGTGACATTAAATGTTAAAGAATGTGTGGCTGAGAGTGTAAAGTGGTATTTCTTGGAGTTCAGCTGGGCTTTGGAACCTGTTATACCTTTTTAGCTCATGTAAAAACAATGGCCAGGCTATTTATATATGCTATTGTTTCTAAGTAGTTGATAGCTTCATCAAATAATCAGTCAACCAAAGATTACCTGGCAACAATTTTCAGAATCAGTTATTTCAGTGATATTTAAAGCAAAATGTCCAAAATTCAGTAGCTTCAGCTTCTCAAATGTCAATATATGCTGGTTTTCTTTGTCTCCAGGGTAGTAAACTGAATATCTTTGGGTTTTTAATGTTATTCAGACAAATATAACTATGCCACGATGGGTTTTGGGAAGCTGTGATTATCATTTTCTCATAATTTCTGGACATTTTATGGCAACTGGCAGATTACTTGATAATGAAAATAGTCACTATTCACAGCCAGCAAGACATAAGGTTGATTTTAATTTTTTTTTACATATATATATATATATATATATATATATACTTTATTAATCCCCCTGAGGGGATTCAATTTTTTCACTCTTTCGTCATTAACACACAGGTCCGAAAGACACACACATGCACAAACAGGACCTATACATGCACAAAGTGGAGAGATGTCAGAGTGAGGGGGCTGCTGTGGTCAGGTGCCCCGAGCGGTTGGGGGGGGGGGGTCGGTGCCTTGCTCGAGGGCACCTCGGCAGTGCCCAGGAGGTGAACTGGCACCTCTCCAGCCACCAGTCCATGCTCCATATTTTGGTCCGGACGGGGACTCGAACAGGCGACCCTCCAGTTCCCAACCCAAGTCCTACTGCTATGGGCTACTGCCGCCTCACTGATCAGAGTATCAAGAGCGAGACAAGACTTTGAGGGGTTGAAACCAAGTCAAGACCAAAACCAGCTTAGTGTGGGTCCCAAACTGCATGATGCACTATGATAAAATGTGGAATATGCAAACAATAGGCACTCCTCAAATAGATCTGAATGATCCAGATTTCAAAAGAAAAAAAACACCCACAGAAAACAAAAAAGAAACCTCTTCATTCGCCTCTTTTATCGCTATACTATATACAGGTGTGTGTGTGTGTGTGTGTGTGTGTGTGTGTGTGTGTGTGTGTGTGTGTGTGCTATGAGAACTGTCTTGAGAAAATAATCAAAAGGCACTGCAGAGGTGAATTTTATGTGTGGAGATTTTCCTTTGTTTTCCTAAGGAAAGGCAGCTTTATTTGTATAGCACATTTCAAACACAAGTGCAATTCAAAGTGCTTTACAGAGCAATCAAATATAAAATATAATAAAGCATACAGAAAAAAAAGAAAGATATAAAAGGTAAATTAATTACTAAGCGATTCACAATAAAAGAACACCATTAATAGCAAAAGATAAAAAAGATTGAGTTTTAAAACAAGGTTGCAGTCATTACAGGGCGGAGTAGGCAGTGTAAAAAAGGAATATTTTTAGCTTTGACTTATAAGTGGTCAGAGTCAGGGCTTATTTAACATCATTTGAGAGGTTATTCCAGGTTTGTGCTGCATGATTACAAAACGCTGCTTCACCATGTTTTGCTCTAACTCTTGGGCTTGTCAGTCGGCCAGCCCCAGACGTCCTCAGGGTCCTAGAAGGTTCATATGTCACAAGCATGTCAGAGATATACTTGGGCGCTGAGCCACAGAGTGATTTATACACAGGCAGCAGGATTCTGAAATCAATTCTCTGAGTGACAGGTAGCTAGTGTAGGGATTTTAGAGCTGGAGTAATGTGGTCATATTTCCTAGCTTCCTTCTAAGAGCAAACAAAGACAAATGCTGAGGAGCTGAAATCATCTGAACCATCTTTAGTCAACACGCCTTTTTTGCACAGGCAGTTTTAGTCTTTACTGGTCTTGAAATAACATTCTGACTCCTCTTTGTCTGAGACTGAGATAAGACCGAGTAAATGTGTGGCCGAGTGTGAGACGAGATCTTTAAAAGGTGGTCATGAGACTATAACTCATCTTGAGTACTACAACACTAGTTTGTTGTCTGGAGTTTTAAACACTGATTAACAGTTCATCTTTTTTTATGCAATAAGGAAAACTTTGTTAAATAAATATGATGATTTCTTGTTTTCTTGGTTATACTTCATCATAAATTGATAAAAAGTCTTCTTTCTCTCTTTCCTTCCTTCCTTCCTTCTGTCGACGTCTGGACACTCAGAGGACACTTTCCATTAAACCCTTGTCTCCTCCTTCTCACTCACTGCTTTTTTTGAATTTTCCATTCCTGCCCGACGGCTCTTGTTCTCTCTCCAAACAAATGGCAGGAGTCTGGGATGAATACCGGTGAAGTGCATGGACGAGTGTGCCTGTGGCCACGTGTATTTTTTAATATGTATTTGTATGCTGGAATGGCCTGAAGGGAAGGCCATGTGTTTTTGTGGTTGACTTGCTCATGATCTCCTGCAGGGCACATTACCAAGCAGAGAGAAAGCCACATATGACACAGTTAGGCTACAGCTGGTACAGTTTGTGCAGTGTGTTTGGGCTGTTTTTCTGTCTACTCACACTGATCACAGCTTCTGATTTAAAGGCAAAGACTAAAAAAAAGTGTGTGCCTCTTTATACTGTGACTTCCATCTTGAATAATTATTTTAGATGCAGAAAATTTCCGGCAGCAGTGGCAGACGGAGATGATGTGGATGGATTTGAAGAGAAAGGATAAGAAATAAAAAGTCATTTGGGATCCAACAAATCTTACGCCCAGCTGCCTCTCTGTCTACCGCTTCAATGTCCATTCAGCCAGGCACAGACTGAGCACACACAAGTGATAGGCATTCTGGGAAATAATCCAGCCATCCTTCTTATCAGGAGCAGACTTGAGCCAAATTGAATCACTTTAACAGGCCACATCTTTTTAACTAAACGCAGCCTGTCCCCTGGCAGCCCTCTCAGCTTCACGCAGCATGTACTGTACACATTGTGTCAGTGAGAACGCGACAGATGTGACGCTATTGTGGTTTTGTTGTATCTGGGAGGGATGTTCCACTACCAAGCACATTAAGGCGTTTTTCAGCTATTATCCTGCATTATAGATTTTTTTTTTTCCTTGAGTGTCAGCATAATAGCATATTGTTATCAGAGGAATAATAGGCTCCACTGAGCTAAATAGCATTTCAGGAAGGAGGAACAGAAAGCAGGGCAATTCACAGTTACCCTCTTGACTATCTATAAAACATTCATATCATGCCAGCTCAATGTTTGTGTAGACAGTATTTCATGAATAGAAGAGCCCTCTACAAACAGGGGAAATTAAACTAAAGGATTTAAATGGCGCAGCAGAGCGTGCCTGAGCACTCGGCATTACAATGATAAGCATCCCTGTTGATTCACAAGAGGGCTCCTGGTGGCTTAAAGCACATGAACACACACACATTTTAATATTTATTTTTAGTAATTGTATGCATTATTGAGTGATCATTATACACTACATTTTGTATGCATACACAGTTCAGATTTTAAACGTGTTGCTGAATTGTTTTTGATCATGTAATTACTTCTAATCGTCTGTTTTATTTGTTAATTTTGTCAGTGTGACTGACCTCCATTCTTGCTAGGCTGTGATTATCCAGCTTCCCCTCTTGTGAAAATGTGCTTGTGTGTTTTTATAGATGACAGATCTCTTGACTTGGCACTTTTCCCTGTGGCTGAGAAGCACATGGGGACATTTCTGTGTCCTTGTTAAAGGGCGAAATATGCCGGGGCGACTCTTCCTATAAACCTGCTTCAGTGGTTCATCATGGATATGGGTTTTAAGTACATCAGAGTTTCTTAAGGATGCTAAATACTAAACTGACAAGGAGCTTTGTGTATTACACTTCCTTTAACCTCACTCTGATTTGGTGTTTTGTGCAATTCTGAAAGGGATAGCTTAAGAAAAATCAAAAATACATATTTTTGTGCTGTTTATCAGTCTAGATTGTTTCAGTGTGAGTGGCTGAGTGTTGGAGATAATGTCTGTAGCAATGTTTGCCTTCATTTCAATATAATGGAACTAGATGGCACTCGGCTGGTGTTGCTCAAAGTACCAAAAAATAAACTTAAAAAACACAACAGCAATGTCTCTTTCCTGAAATGAAGAGCTGGTTACTCAAGATAATCCACAGACCTTGCTGTGAAGAGTTTCATAGGAACTATTTTCTTTCTACCACCTGCCAGTCGTATCACCACGCAGAAGGAAGTGTGCATCTACTCATGGATGAGAGGCTCATGCTTGTGAAAGCATGAGATGTAAACATTAGTACCATCTTTCTCGGCTGAGCTGTAATGTTACCTAGCTCAGTGCTGCTAGGTGAGCTAGCAGTAGATGCACCCTTACTTCTGCATAGTGATACGGTTGGCAGGTGTGGTTCGGTAGAAAGAAAATAGTTTCAATGTGCCCTGTCAGCCCTGCGCTGACAGTGACAGGGCGCATCTCTTTGATCCAAAGTGACACAGCCCGTTTGCTCATGCTTCGGGGTCGTTCAATAGAGTAATAGCAAATAAATATTGTTTTAAAGTGTAACTATTGAAATGTTCACAAGGGCTTTCATAAATTCCTAGAATGTTGTGGCACTGCCGCCTTTGCAGGTTAAAAGTTAATGACAGGGACTTGAAGTGAGGAGGAGCAACACGTCCCCGGCTTGGAGACGCTCACTTTTGCATGTGATGTAAAATATTAAAATAATGTGGTAGCGATTGACATAAGACACGTGCCAAGGCCATAACCCCCACGTGCCAAGGACGTACCCCCCCCCCCCCTCCCCCTTGGCGATTTAATCGTGTATTGGCAATCTAGAGCAATGACAATACACAATGTGAAATTTAGAGGCAATCACACAGCCCTAACAACAAGGTCTGTGGATTATCTTTAGTAACCAGGTCATAATTTCTGGAATATTTTGCTGTTGAGTTTTCGAAATGTATTTTTTGCTTTAAGCACTGTAATCCAAGTGCCTTCTAGTTCCGTTATGTTTGAGAGGAGGCAGACATCTTCAACGGCTGGTATCTCCAACACTCAGTAACTCACACCAAAACAGATTGAGACTGATAAATAGCACTACAGGTAAAAGGAAAATATGTATTTTTGATTTTTGGGTGAACTGTCCCTTTAATAACTCAGTCTACCTGTCATGAAAAGTACTACTCAGCCTGAGCAAATGGTTGTATAATATCTTCTGTGGCATGGGAGGGAGCTTTCTAAAGTTTGAAATAATTACCCTGGTGATGTCATCATGGTCATCTCAGCTCTGGCTTGAAATTTAAAAACAAACTTATTACATTTTTATCAGAAAGCCTGCATTTTAAAGAGGAGGTGTGGAGTTTGAAAGACGTGGGTTTTTGGGAGGCTGGGAGGGCCTAAGGAATTGAGTTGCTATTGAGTTGCATTATGGAAAAATGTAGGATCCAGTGTTTTTGGAAATTGACCCATACTAGCCATTAAAATTCAGTTTATATCTACCTCTGCTGCTTTGAGTCTGGCCATGCCTTTTGAAAAATATCTCCTGTGAGTTCCCTAACTTCATGGACATGCAATACTAAATGACTGGAGTATCCCCTTATGTTGTAGCTGTTCTTATTCAGAGCAACTGCAGCAGTAACCTTGAATTTATAGATTTCCAACATTACAAAGGAGTAATCATGCAGGAGTGTTATATGGATACATGGACTTAACTACAGTTTGTAAAATGATGTTAAGGTATTGGCTAACCAAACTGAGGAAATCACAACATCAGTTTTATTTGTATGTTAAACTGACAGACCAGAGACACTCCGCATTTGTGAAGTGAACCCTTTTCTTCCCATTCTGCTGCACTGTTTACCTCCCCATACATGTGGAGTTCAGTCAAACATGTGTTTGTCAAAGGGACTGAGTGACTCAGCAATAAATCTTGTGTGTTGTGTTTTGTCTGCTCACCTCAGGCTGTGTGTACTCATGTTGTGACTGGAAGTTGACACATCGCATGCTTCTTTTGACTTATGTCTCTTCCATTTGTTGTGCTCTGGATGCTGTTCTTCACTGATTATTTATGAGATTCATACTGAGATGTTGTTTTTGTTCCTGCGGCACTTTTTCTTTTCTTTCTTTTTTTTTTAAAAATATTTGGCTTGCTCTCAAACACTGGTGACAGTGGCGTGTCATGCTTTACGACTCATCAAACAAATGACAAAGTGAATGACATGTTGCAGCGAGACACAATCTGCTTTCTCACACACACACACACACATTTCCACACACACACACACACACACACACACACACACACACACAGTTCTCTTCATGACGCCGACAGCTGTGTGGCTTCTCGTCAGCGGTCCTGCGTGTCTCTCTCCATGGTACTGAAATCCCTGATGTGGTTGGCTGGGCCGACCATCTGGACAGGACACAACAGTGTGTGTGTGTGTCTTTCTCTGTGTATACATCTGCTGGTGTGTGTGTGTCATTTATAACAATTTACTGTCTTATGAGTTGACTAATACCCCGCTTCCACATAACTTATCAAAACGTTGTAGCAGACAGAGATTAGAGCGATGGCTTTTAGTTGATATTTGAGTCAAACTTGTGATCAAATTCAAAGCTGTCCCGTCTCAAATCGAGCAGTAAAAGTGGCACATTTCTTATTTTGTACTTATAAATATAAATTAATTAGCACAAGTAATTGCTTTGAATTAATCCACATCTATAATGATACAATTTAAATCCTCATTTAATAACAATCTCTTTCTGACTGCACAGTGATTAACATTTAATTAAGAACAGTCAGTGTCACGGTCATTATTAATATATTAGGCAATCCTCTAATTAAAGTCCTCATTAATTAAAACTTAAATACACAAGAGCTCATAAATAGATCTCTAGAAACGGTTGTTATTCTTGCCTGTGTCCATGCTTGCTCTCTGACCTTGAAAATGTAATCAAGTCTAGACCCCTTGCTTTCTTAACATTACTGTCTATAAATAAACTGGCAGGGTAGACCCAGAGCTGGACCCTAATTATGAAAGTTCGGTGGAGATTAATTGCTGATGTAGAAACAATTCACTTTTCTTCTCCCTCCTGGCTGTAAAAATAGACTCCTGGTGTATGTACACACACCCACAGGTCCTCCCCTGACTCCTAATTAGGAGCTGCAACAGACAGGGAAGGATTTCAGGGTTGCACACGCTCCTCCTCTCACACTGGTGCAGTGGTTGGTGTGTTCCCTGTGTCCGCTCCTCGCTCCTTTTTTTCCATGGCCCCAGGGATGAATATCTATAGAGGGGGACTCTATTGTTTGGACTTTATCCACTGAGGCACAGAAGGCAGAGGAGCCTCAAGGTTGAATGCATTAAGGGGTTTTTAGCACAGGCCGCCAATCAGTGACTCCACATTAAAACCATCCTGAGGAAATGGTATTAAACTTTAATCTCCCGCTCTGTTCTTCACATGTTATCTGGCTCGAATAACTGTGTTGTGTTTGCCAATTAGGGCACAGATACAGGCATGCGAATCCATCACTATAATGACACAGCAGTGACAGCCATATTGTTAGTGACGTTCATATAATTAGCCTGAAAAACACAGAGCTGTCAGTGTTGTTTTTAGCCCACCAGAAACTGTAGCGCAACAGCATCAGGATGGCCGTAGCATACTGTGCTCCTTTATGTGTTTGTCTTGAGCCTCAGTCATTAGTGTCACTCGCCGTGGCTTCTTTAAGAGGAGCAGTGGGCAGATGGAGCGAGCGGACTTTCGAGGAGCACGGCTCAGCCCATAAAGGAGGGTTGTTATGAAACCATCTGCCTCTCGTTACGCATCCAGGACCCAGCGATTCTCTGTGGATGAGTTGCCCCTGAATCACTGACTGCACCAGGACAGGACTTCTGTCTGTTTATCAGGCCTAGATACTGAATGAGATGTATCTGTAGAGTATTGAAAGTTGACATAAAGTACTTGTCCAGATTCTTCTTTACTTATTCTTTGATCAGGTATTTCCTGAACTTAGTCATAAGTTAGGGTTATTTTTTATTTAGGCAAAGCTCTTGTACAGCTGATCCTGTTAAAACTATAGACATTTAAGGAAACGGACTACACTGCATATCTGCTTGTTAAATCTAAGGCTACAGTCAGCAGCCAGTTATCTTAGCTTAGCATAAAAGGAAGCTAGCCTGGCTCTGTGCAAAGGCAGAAAAACTGCCCCACTAATTAACACATTATATCTTATTTTTTTAATTTGTACAAAAAAACGCAAGTAAAAACAAGTTGTGGTTTTACAGGAGGTTGTGTATCAGACTGGGCCTATGTCTTTGCCGGGAGCAGTAACTTCCTGAAGTCTCAGCTAATTGCCTGGGAAGCTAATTTCAGCAAGACTTAAGGAAGTCATTCCTTTCAGTCAAAATGTGATCCTGCACATGCACTTCCCTTTTATATTAATTAGATAAGATATAAAGTGTTAATTAGTGGCCTTTAGAAGTGTTGGTGGATTTTGTTACTGTTGGCCAGTCAAACTGTTTCCCCCTGCTGCCCCTGTTTTTATGCTAAGCTAAGCTAACTGCTTGGTTGACTTCTGGTTGAAGCTTCAAGTTTAGCGTACAGACTTGAGAGTGGTATCAATCTTCTCACCTTACTCTAGACAAGAAGATGACTAACAATGTTCTCCCACATGAATAAATGAATGAATAAGTGAATTTTTATTATCGTGTCATGCAAGCAGATAAACCCAGCCCGCAGGGACTTGTCCGGCAGCCATAAATTCAGTGCAAGCCAGGATCAGAGTACAGCAAACATAAATTCAGCATTAAAAGGAGAGAAAATGACACAAAGTAACAAAAGCCAGACCAAGGAAGACCAAGGTTGTGGATCACGCACAACATATTTTTTATGTTCAACTGAAAGAAATAGATAAAAAATAAATACTAGTAGCAAACATTCTTTCCTTCTCTTCCAGGCTTCAGCAACGAAATTTGCAAACTTAAACACATCAGAATTAACCAACCATTCTAGCTTTTGGTCATCTGAGCACCAGAAAATGTCAGGATTTAGACGAGCCATTTCATAGAATATAAGTTCTCAGTCATCATAGTTTGTGCAATATAAAAGAAAATGGGACTTACTTTCTACTTTACCCAAATCACACAGCTCACATTTTCTATTTTCCTCCTGAATATTGTTGAATCGCCTGATTTCAATGGCCAGAGGAAGAATACCAGCTCTCTATATATAAACGGGATGTTACACATGGTTCAGGGCCAAAGTTCTGCTTTATATGCACATGTCCACCTCCTCAAAGATTTAACAAAGCTCCACATGTTTGTTTTAAGACATATAACAATGATGCATTGACATGTTTGGGATATTTTGTAATTTATGCTTATATGAAGGACTCATCATCGAGCATCATTACCAAAAAATTCCAAACAAACAGTCCTTTCTGTTGATCTGGCCCCCAGTCACAGTACAGTAAGTGTAAATGTCCTATCTCTGTGACTTCATGTTACTAGAAGTCCAACAGCGGGACCCTGCGGGTCCAGATTTTTTGCTCACCGCACCGCAGGGCTCAGCTGTTGTCGCGAGGCCTGCTCGGACATCGACAGCCTCCCATCTGACGTGAGAATGCGAGCTCATTCAGTCACACTGTGCTTGGAATTAATCAGCTTTTTTGTTCCTGAGGCCCTCCCTCGTAATCGTTCACTACAATCGCACTGTGCCTCCCCAGAGAGGGAGCGAGGGGGCACGAGGGCGAGTGAACAAGAGAGTGTGAAAGAGAGGACGAAATAAAAGAGAAGCAGTGAGAGAGGGAAAATGAGGGATAATTATAATACGGTATTTTTGCATGAGTGTTTTCTACTATAAAGCAAGTCCTTGAGGGCTGATTTTGTCATTGAAATGTGTATTTACAGCCATTTTCCTGGACTGATTATTACTGGCTTTTATTCATATGCTAACTGTTACGTTTGTGACTGACAGGACAAACAAAAGAGTCGATTGAATTAGAATAAATACGTCAACCAAGGGAATCAGTGCCTTTCTGATAATAAATGGGTCTTTATTTACCTGATTAACAGCGTGTAAATGAACTGTGAGTTTACATTGACACAGACTGGTAAAATTGGTGTATTATTTTTGATTTATTTGTGCTGTTTTACCAGCAGAGTGTTGCTCTGCTGGCTGGTGATGAGTGTTCAAACAGCAGGTCAGATGTGACAGAGGCAGGTGATCAATAAAGCTAATTAGGTGATGTTCAAATCCCTCTGCCGGTAAATCGGTTCATCTCATTCATCCACACCAAAACTACATACCACTTTATTAAGCAGCAACACAGAGGTGTGAATCATAACTCATCATCATCATAGAGGCTAAACATCCATAAGACAACTTCTCCTTTCTGTGCCAGTGGTCTGTATACTTCAAAATCTGCACTAAAATAGATTTCTGGCTGTAATAAATTACCCGTCTGACGAAAGGACCTCAGCACACTCCACGCTGCTTACTTAACCTGTTAGCTCATGAACCAGAAGTAAATAGAAAAATGAAAAATGACCAGCACGGCGGGAAGAAAGGACAGCTGCACACTGGAGCTCATGTCTTCTCCAAATAATAGATGCTTGTATCTTATGAATGATTCATCCCGGGGAGAAACAGAGAAAATGTTGTTATTATGTTGAGGTGGGATTGGGACGAGTCTTTGTGAATTATTAATACTCTAATCCAAAATATATGGCTCCCTCATGATTTAGGCCGCAGTCTTGTTTCAGTTGGGTAACTCTGTCCAGGAACTGCGTCCTGAAGACTGCAATAACTATGCATGCTGCATTGTTTACAGCTTCATGTGGCTATTGTAAACCATAAAATATTTTCCGAGACAGCAGTATTGATCCATTGTCTCTCTGAGGGGCCGCTGTGGGCAACATACCCATTTTTTTCCTGCTGATCTGCTGAGAAGTGAAAGGAGGGTTCATAGTATTTATTGAGCCACAAAGGAAGCTGCTCCATGTGTGTGGAGGGGTGTGGTGTTACAAGTCATGAAAATCTGTCTGCATTTAGGCAACACTGTCTGGAAAATAGTGCAGGATTGCACATTTATACAATATAAATGATGTGTTATTCCCTTAACCTTGCAGGAAGTAACTGTATATGTTGGTCCATGTGGCCCACAGAGCTTTCCTGCATTTGTTGCAGCACTGGTTTGGTACAGTAAGTTGAATATGGTGGGCCTGTTTTGCTGTTGATGCGTGCTTTGATTTTCTCAATCAAGCCCTTGGCTCCTTTATCATGACAAGTCAGCTCTCAGTGCCGCGAAAACCTGTGTCAGGAAAATGGGAACAGTGTGTCTATTGATCAGTGTGAAACATCATCCCACATAGACAGAAAGCAGGTATCCTTGAGGGACAGCCCCTGCAAAGTGTGCTGTCAGTGCTGCCGGTGGTCCAAAGTGCAGCAGGAGTACGCCTAGTGGCCGTAGCCGTGAAAGATGTGCTGGTTTTTCTCTACATGCCCGTGGGTGCAAATCCCTCACATGGATTAGGATGTAGATGTTATATGACAGGATTTGGATCAGTGTCACTTCAATTTTGACTTTGCGAAAGATGGTTGTTGGTTGTTTTATTCCTTTTTTTTTTAAATTTGATTAATATTGCATTGCTTTTGCACTGGCCCTCTTTGTCTGACCATTTCTTCTTTTCTTCCTCTCCAGGCGTTCGGTCAGGCTTACACCAACCAGCGTAAGGTGGCAGAGGATGGGGAGAGCAATGAGGAGACGCTGCTGCAGGAGTCAGCCTCTAAGGAGGCCTACTACGTGGGCCGTCTGTTGGAGCTGCAGACGGAGGTGACGCTGAGCCGTTCTGTGGCGTCCAACGCCCAGGCTGAGAACGAGAGGCTCAATGCACTCGTGCAGGAGCTACGAGAGGTGAGCTTGTCAACAGCTGCAGAGTACACCCTCTGCAGATTTATCAGTTCATACCAGACAAGGAAATATAGAGTAATCGGGCATAGATATATGTGAGAAAACAGCATCGTATTAGCTGTGGAACTCATACATTTAGATATACAGTCATTTCAGTAGTACCATAAAGTTTTCTCATGTGTTTTTCTTATATTTATGCATGCATTAAAATAGTAAAAGTTGTGTAAAATGAGTTGTAGTTGCATTGAGGTGTGGTGGTTGTAGAATTTCAGAAAAAGATCTCCTGTATTTTGAAAGTTTGGTCACTGAATGCATTTTGGATACCAGAATTTTAAAAAGTACTTTTTGAAGAATTTTGGAAAAGGTAACTTGATATTGTGAAAAAAATGCAACAAATAAAGATATTTTATTTTTGCAGTCATTTATCATTGTAATTTCTTGAATTTTAAGCCCTATTTCCCACATTCATGTTATTTCCTGTACTTACATGAGATGATTATGTTTGATAAACACCAAAGGGTGACAGTGTCAGAAAGGGGGTCAAACCTCACACAGAAAAAAGTATGCATGCGTGTACATGGAAAGCACGCGTTTACGCATTCATACATGTCTGCAGCCGCTGTGTCGGGCAGCGCAGGAGTTCGAGCTGGGGTCAGACGCTGCGGCCACGACCCCATTGTGGGGGGCAAATCCGGTGCTAAGCTGGGGAATAAGTGAAATGCCCTGAGCTCGGCACATGTGTAGGGACAGAGTGAGCCAGGCTGCTCTCATCACACAACCGGCAGTACACCCACAGGACGCACACTCTCATTCACCGTGTTCATCAGGGACTGTTGTGAGGTTGTTACACTCAGTGCGTGTCTTTTTGTGAACATGACACGTGTCATATGTCAGGTGAATTAGTCGAGAAATTTCACATTATAGAGTGTGTTGAACAAATCAGTGTTTTCATGAAACCTACCACCTGATGAACATGTTTGTGATGAGTTGGTATTCCTCACATACACACCTGTCTCCTGTTTGCATCACGATCGTGGCTCTTTAATGTGTTCATCAAATGGCTTTTGGCTCCCTTTGAAATCCTCATTTGCATGCGTGATGCCCATTAATGACGAGGATTTGCTTTTTCACAGTGAGAAGCAGGTGTTGCAGCCACGCTGGGGGCTTCATTGGTCACGAGTGGCGTCTGATCAAAAGGTTCCAAACAATCCTTCACGAACACTATTAACATATACATATTCATCAAGAAAAAACGTATGGGAATAGTTTATGTCAGCCAGAGGAAGTTTGCAGTTGTAAGTCAGAACATGTAAGGATTAAGATAATTAAGTGTTTATGAATTCGCAGCATCCCAATCCCTCCCATGCAGAAGACAGTCACTCACAGTACATCTTGGCATCTGCCTAAGCTTAAGAAATACTTAAACCTTCCAAATAAGCCACATCATTATATATTTATGTCAACATTTTCTATTTATCCCCCCATTACTGTAGCAACAGTGGTGGTAACGATGATGAATGGATACTACATGGCTGGACTTCGGCCATATTTGCCATTGTATCATGAATCCAGCTTGTCACAGTCACAGTCTGTTCTGTGAACTTCAGATCAGGGGTGAGTCGCCCAGCTTTGCCCTGTGGCAGGCTCACTGCCAGTTGTTATGTGCCGCACTGTCCCTGACCCCGGCCACTGTAGCCCCGATCAGCTACGCTTCTATAGAGACTCTCTGACTGATAATTGACCTCTAATCCAGTGCACTTCATACCCGGCTCGATGTAATCACTCGCATTGTCATGAATATGTAAGTGGACAAGATGTAGCAAGGGAGGGTCATTACAGTCAATAATAATATGGCATTTCAAATATTGTATGATTTGTTATTTATGGTAATAAGTTTTGCTCTGAAAATGTCATTTGGTTTTCGTTATTTTTTCCTGGATGAGTAGAAAATGTTCTCAGTGCAGTCGCACTGTACTTCTATGTACTTTGCAGCTGAGGCTCCATTAGCTTTAAGAGTATAGGAGCTGCTGTCAGCCACTGTTCAAATCAAAAGATTCACTGCATCATGATGGTCTTTAGTTTCAGTCCAGTTGCCAGTTCTGAAAGCCCCATTGCCATCCACACACACACACACACACACACACACACACACACACACACACACTGGAGCTTCAAAGCAAAGAGGAGACCATATGTGTCTCAGGTCTCTGAGTTTCTTCCCCCCTGTGTGTGAACCCACCCACTCCTGACTCTGTGTATGGGTCAGCACTTCTGCCATATGCACAGAGAGCTGCAGGGAAGCTGCAGGCAGCTCTGCAGTAAGAGAAGTACACACATGCGCACGTATACTGTACGTTGTTCATTATTTTATATTCTCTACTTAATGATACTGTTGTCCAGTAGTAATGACATTGTACTGTACACATTAAGTCATGTCAGTGTTTAAAAAGAGGAGCCTCATACCTGTTCTGGTCTGGTCTGGTCTGGTCTGCCGACTTTTGACCATTCCTAGTCATAAGTGGGCGGAGTAAAAGTGATGCAATAATAATAATAATAATAATAATAATCTGTGTAGTTAATCTTTAGGAAATACAGGAGACAACATAACCTCATACAACAGTTCGTGTATCTTACGAAAACACACATGCAGTGGTTCAAATGAAACAAATTAGCGCCCCATGAATGGCGTTGTCACGTTATGTACTTAGCATTACATATGTTAGGTTTAGGCCAGTAAAGTTACGTAGGAAACATAGTTGGGCATTGTCAGGTTACAAACTAAACGATAAGTTACATACTTAATGCTACGTAAAAGAAACATAGTGATGACTTACCTTATTTTGTTTCACACGGGGCAATGAACACAAGTCTCCTTGGATAAAGTCCTGTGTTTGTTTGACCAATCCACCTTCCCGGCTTTCCTCTTCATGCAGACTTTAGGTCTTTGCTACCTCCTCCTTTACTCTCGCCAGAGAACAGGCCACATGATCGCAACATTCTTGATTACGTAGGTTATATTCCAATTCTGGTGCATTACTTTTCATAAGTATACGTCCACTGTCTACTACTGTAATGCATTTTAAGTAGGGCTGCACCCAAATAATGTCAGTCAAATCAGATTCAGCAGTTTGACACTAATATTCGACGATTTATTTATTTTTTCCATATAAAGTTTGAAGGTTTGAAGAGGGGTTAGCGAGACGTTCAGTGTGACAGTGACCTTCATTCATGTAAACAAGTAAAGGAGTAGTAGTTGACAAGCTAATAGCGCTGACAACGGGTTGGAAATGTACAACATTTATTGCCGATACTAGACATCAAACAAAAGCCAGAAACTATATCGTATTAAGTATCTGTGAGCTGTAAATTCACCACTCCCAAGCAGAAGAAAGAAAACAATGTTTTCTCAGAGCCTTACACTGCCTTACCCCTGCATCATGTCCGCAGCTGTCTGTAGAGAAGCATGACAGTCAAGAGTGCTCACTTTGCAGCTAAATCTGGGGACGAAAATGTCCCCAGAAGCAGTGGTTAAGTGCAGGGTATACGCAGGTATACCCACCTCTTTCTCTGGTAAACCCACCTATCAGCAGAAAAGCTATTGGAATACATAGGAAAGTATACCCACCACCTCCTCGGTAACCTACCCAGAAGTACAACCACCTCATCAACTACCACTACATCACTGCCCAGAAGTACAGATGATCCGAATCTCTGACTTTCAAGGGGCAGCCCTAATTTTAAGTGACCTGGACTAATGGTGAAATTGACTTAAAAGTAACATGGGGATTGCTTTAATTTGCCAGGGTCAGCTCTTTTGAAGCTAACAGAGAGGATATTCATCCATCTCCCTTTTCCTTAGAATAAAAGTTAGTAGTTAGTAGTTGTATATGTGACAGATGATTTTGCTGAGTTCTCCATATATTCCCAGTACTGCCGCCTACTACACCCAGATTTATGACCTTTGTATCTGCTGCATTTCTCTCATCGACACTTTATATGGTCCAGCATATGCTCATGTTTCTATCTGTGCACAGCAGGTGACCTGAAATGATCCTTCTGGGCGTGTGAATGTGCTGACTCATTGCATTTAAGAAAATGAAATTTGTTTAGCAAAAAAAAATATCTCATCATCCTTATGATATCAGAGAGGAGAAGTGCAGTATGTGTCTTAGAGGAGACTGTAAGTATGTATGAGTGATATTACTTTCTGTGAGAGAATCTGTGTCGGTTATGGATTCAGGTTATGAGCTGACTCCCAATCCTCTTCTCCCTCTCTCTTTCTTGTACCCATCTTTTTCACCCACTTTTCTTTTTTCATCCCATTTTCTCTCTCCAGAACAACGAGATGCTGGAGCTGCAGAGGAGCCGGATGAGGGAGGAGATCAAGGAGTACAAGTTCAGAGAGACGCGGCTGCTTCAGGATTACACTGAGCTGGAGGAGGAGAACATCACGCTGCAGAAACTGGTGTCAACGCTCAAGCAGAGTCAGGTCAGTGTGGAGACCTTCATCATATTAGTTACTGTCACTCACACATTAACTCAGTCAGCTAATTTCTCAGCACACCAGGAAGCTTTGCCTCAGACAGATTTGTCATCGCCTCCAGTGATGAGGCACTAAACTCCATCTCAGCTGAAATAAGTGACTCACTCAATTTCCCAGTATCACTTCCAAAACCACCTCCAAGTGTGGTTCTCTTTATGTTTTCAGTATTAGATCCAGGATGCACTGGATCAAACTGTGCTCTCATCCAATTGCTCATCATCCTTCATTTCCCTTTAGGAGCCACAGTATCCCCAGCAGTGTCATACAGTGTCTGTATGGGCGAGTAGATTAAGGTCATAAATCAATGTAGAGTCATTTTTATGATGTAAGACTTAAATATTGCTGATCTTACATTACAGTAAAAGTAAGTTAAAAACAATGTTTTTTTCTGAAATGTAATAAAAATGAGTGCCTTATCTTGCTTCGTAAGCAAATGCAAATTGCAAATGATTTTTTAACAACAAAATCACTCATAACTCAAATACTGTTTTGTCACATTATACATTTCAAGGTTTTGAATCAAAAGCAGTGTGGTGTTTGGTTTTAGTCCATATCACCTGGCTCTAAATAATTATAATAATAATAATGATAATAATTATAACAGAAAACACTTTCAAAAGTCTTAGTAAGACCAAGTCATTGTTTTGCAAGTCAGGTCACAAGTCAACTCACAAGTCAAGGCTAACAAGTCCCAAGCCCTAAACCTTGAGTTTTGAGTCCTAAACAAGTCATAATGTGCTCTTCACCAATTGTAATGCTATTTTAACATCAGAGTAATGAATTATTACATTTACAAAAATTATGAATGGTTTTTAAGGTTTGTATTATCTGTCGAAACAAGTTAGAATAAAAGTTGTGCTGACATTGCACTTTTATGTAGCACGTTTAACCAGTACCACAACAGAATTATTTTATATGGTTTTGTCCTGTTTCTTTATCTTTAACTCGTCTCATGTTGAAAAAATGTCCATAATTCTTTCTTCCCAAATTGGCCTTGGGGGAAGGTATCAATTATTTTTAAGTCAAATGGTTCAAGTCCAAGTTAAGTCACAAGTGTATTGAAGTCGAGTTGCAAGTCTTTTTGATTTTGTCGAGTCGAGTCTAAAGTTGTCCATTTGTGTCGAGTCTGATTTGAGTCCAAGTCACGTGACTTGAGTCCACACTCTGTTAATATGTGCTTTTTTAAAACTCATCTGCTGCTATTTCGTGTTTGCTTGTTTGTTTGTTTGTTTTACTCACACATTTTTTATGCCCCCTCTATTTTGACCTGGGAGCGAATTATGTAATTAAATTCAATGGTCTCCACCCTTTTCTTTCTCCTGTTCTGGCCTGTCCTTTCTGTTGCTCCTCAGGTGGAGTATGAGGGACTAAAACATGAAATTAAAGTACTCGAGGAGGAGACCGTTCTCCTCAACAGTCAGCTGGAGGATGCATTACGTCTGAAGGACATCTCCGAGGGTCAGCTGGAGGAGGCCCTGGACGCCCTCAAGAATGAGCGTGAGCAGAAAAACAACCTAAGAAAGGAACTGGCCCACCACCTCAGCCTGAGCGACAGCGTCTACGGAGCCGGGGCCCATCTGGCACTCACCGTCACTGGTGTTGAAGGCCTCAAGTTCCCTGACGAGACCAACGGAACAAATGGCACCAACGGCACCACCATCCCTGCTGCTAACGGCAACAATGAGGACTGCAACCGCCGCAACGGCCACGTTCACACAGGCACCGGATTGGCTAAGATGAACGGGGAATACCGACCAGGCCGGAAAGGAGAAGGCCTGCACCCCGTGCCCGACCTGTTCAGTGAGCTCAACCTGTCGGAGATGCAGAAGCTCAAACAGCAGCTGCTACAGGTGGGTTGTAAGAAAATATAGCAGGCTTTTATAGCAGTGTCTGTAAATCCCACAATAAATAATATAACCCAAGTAAAATCAGCATTGTTGACTTGCAGCAGCTAGAAAGCACTTATTCTACCTCAGCCCTTTGAATATAATTTTCAAGGTCAGTACTGACAACACTTGAACATCATATTGGTTTTTACTGTCTGGAAGACTTCAGTCGCTTTAAAGCTGATACCAACGCTGACCCCAAGACAATTCACTGCAGTTCACAGCACATTAGAAGATGGCTGTATTGATCCAATTTTCCACAGTACATTTCAGTTTGTAGTGTAGAGACTGTGGCGTCTTATCAATCGACTGGCTGCATTCTGTGTGGGTGTGTGTCTTTGTTCAGTGTTCATTGCTGCACTGTTGAAAGCAGCCATCGTCGCTGTTTGTCACTGGTAACAGTAAGGAAATGACAAGGTGATGACAGTCTGGGAAAGAGAAGGAAAAGCATCATGTAATACTACAGGCTTTACTGAATACAAATTAGGCCACTGAAACAGCATTGAAATCTTATACACAGAATCCATCTACACAAAATGTACATACTTAAACACATGATAATTAAATTATTTTGGCAGTGACAGACCACACACATGTACATTTCAGCTTATATCAATGCCCATATGAAGTGTATATCATGCTCTGTATATACTGTATGCTCTCATGTGTGCTGATATCTTCTACCAAATCATAGCAATGCAAAAAGAGTCCAGCAGTAGAGGCAGTGCATTTGCGTGTACCATAGGGAGCCCTGTCAGGGTGATTAGTGTCCAGTGGGCACAGAGAGCAGATGTAGGGGCAGGACAGAGACAGAAACTGACTATATTCTGCTTTTAGTTTGGAGACAAGGGGACAAAAATAGAGTCCTAACTGAGAAACGAGACCCAAAGAGGGAGGGAAAATGTCATAGAAGTTCTTTGTCTACAGGCGCTGTACACTTCTACACATGTACTTTCATATCACAGTTAGCTCTAACATTGCATTGTGATATGCTACATCTATATAAATAGAAAGTATAAATATGGAGCTTATATAATATAGTGTAGGAACTGTCTTTCTCTCACTTATGCACTGAGTCACCTGAATGCAACACATGCTAATAAGTAGGCACTCCACGCAAGATAAATACATGGTGTGTTCAATGACATATAAATCATATGCAGATTACATTCATGCTAAAATCTAATTAAGTCATTACTGTTCATTTTTGCCCCTAGCTGAGCTCCTCAGGGAAATAAAGAATCAGATCAGTGGCTGCTATATTAGCAGTGTGCCTTTCTCTGTAAACCCAATTACCCAGTAATCAATTTTCTCTTTCAAGTTGATTACCAACGTTGTAAACGCCAGCAGTATCGGGCTTCTACTTGCCAGTTGAATTTTTTAAAATCAATTTAGTCTTTGTCAATATGGGCACTGTTAGAGAGCACACACAATTTCATCTTAGGTGTCACCCAAAGCAGTAATCACCATTGACAGTTTTTAAATGTATCTATTTGCTTTGCCTCATTTGGCGATTGAAGAGTCAGATTAAAGTTTTACCCTTTCAGCACTAGGGGAGCACACCCCTCTTTTTGGATGACTGATCAAGAAGTAATTAAAATATGCACTAAAGTTTGGCTGCCATTATCTGCACTATGGGCGTAACGGTTCACGAAATTCACTGTTCAGGTTTGAAACACAAACAGTACTTTTTCGACACAGCAAAAAAGTGTAAATGCAGGTAAATTTCCTTGATTTTTAACATTTTTGATTTATAAAAACGTCATAATGAATATTCTTTTTTGACCTTGAACAATGATGGAGCTGCATCTGAGTGACCTGTTTTCTTGGGTTTCCTCTCAGCAGCTTTAAACCAAAAACAGTTCTTTATTAAATATAAAATCTAGTATTGTAGTTATAAACAAATACAAACAAAAGAGGCAAGTCTGTTTCTGAAATGCCAGAGAAATTTCCTTGTTTTGTGAATTTTTAAACGTGACATCATAATTTGGGCCTCTGTTTTTTTACAGTGTGGGTGAAATGGGTTTCAGTTACATTTAACATGTTTGTAAAAGCCTACATTTTCCACTACAGAGTAAGGTCTCATATCTGTGTCTATAAATGTAACATTATCAGTTGCTATGGTGATTCCTTTTTCCATGTTTAAGTCAGTTCGGAATGGTTGCCTAAATGCTGCAGGGATAACAGCTTGTAGCTTGTGTTGCTCCTTGTTTTCATCTAGTTCTGCCTATTGACACACAGGGGTGATGTATGGGTAAATGAGAAGTCATGTTTGAAATATTCCCACTGATGTAACCTATTGCAGCAGATGTGACATACCGTTGTTTTTCAAGCCACCATTCCCTCACCATCACCTTCATAATTCAAAGCGAAGCCAAAGTGGCTCCAATTTCCAGACCTGTAGGTTATCAGAGGATCTTCTATTTCTGGTCTGGTAATGGCATTACTAACAGCACTGCAATGAGCTAGCATATCATAGCTGCCTCCAAGTGTGTCTCACTGGAGTAAAATATATTGGTTTGGGGTGAGAGGGGCAGACAGCTCATTGCCTGTTAAGTCATGTGTGCTGCCATGTTGAGCGCAGTGGTACTGAGAACATTATGTGTCCCGCAATGTAAGCTGTATATTTTATTTTCCAAACGTCATAGGATTAGTTCGGTTTGTAATGCATCCCGAACTGAAAGCCTTGTACCGAATGGTTTAATACAAATTTGTGTATTGTTACACCCCTAATCCTTACCAACAGTTTTTAAGTCAAGCAAGCTGTGCAACATGTTATTGCACACATTTATACAGTCAGAAATAGACATGCATTCCTGCTCATAAGACATTTGCTTGTGTTTGTTCACTTGCTGCTTACAAATGGTGGTTGCATGGTACATTGTCTTTATCTTTGTAAGCCCTTTAATATTATGGAGTTGTGCAGGTACTGATTATACATTTGTGTAAGTGAGCCTGAGTCCTGCCTATACTGTAGCCTCAGCAACATCTGAATATTGATGGTGTTTTCATCTTCATTTTATTATGAGAAAATGCTTTAGGAGAAATAACATTTGCCTGTAGAAGGTTGTCAGAATTTTTAAGTCACGCATCAATGCAGTGTATTACATAATAATATATAAATATATAAAGTTATAAAAGTGAAAGGCCTTGGATTTAAAACTTTTTCCCAGTTTTTTTTATATCATTAACACCTATGCAGCTGTATTCTTCCCTCACTGTCTTGACTGCCTCTCGTTTATCCTCCCGTCCTGCAGGTGGAGCGTGAGAAGTCGGTGCTGCTCATGAACCTGCAGGAGTCACAGACCCAGCTGCAGCACACACAGGGCGCCCTGAGCGAGCAGAATGAGCGGGTTCATCGCCTCACGGAGCGCGTCAACGGCATGAAATGTCTGAATGGAGACAAAGAGCTGGATGACCCACAGGAGAGTGAGAAACCCGATGGTGGTTCCTCATCACCACCAGCCAATGGTCACTGTGACCTCGACATCAATGGCTTCGAGGTCCTGGAGTGTAAGTACAAGGTGGCAGTGACAGAGGTGATCGACCTGAAAGCAGAGCTCAAGGTGCTGAAGGAGAAGTACAACCAGGCTGTGGAGGGGCACGGAGAGAGCCACAGTGACGACAGGGTCCAGGCACTGACTGAACAGGTTTGTCATTGTTACATGTATAGTTGTGCGTCATTTGACTTTTGCAACCAAATATCCTTTTGACTGGATGCTAACTCAGTTCTGTTTTGCACCCTGTAATGTTCCAAATGTCCAA
This sequence comes from Epinephelus moara, assembly GCF_006386435.1. NCBI lineage: Eukaryota > Metazoa > Chordata > Actinopteri > Perciformes > Serranidae > Epinephelus > Epinephelus moara. The sequence goes on along the minus strand of NC_065525.1, from coordinate 14,512,823 downwards.
CTGATTTCTTCCAAGCAGGTAACTCATTTGGAGCGTAGTTATCGTGAAAGCAGGGAGAAGGTGGCGAGTCTGGAGGCAGAGCTTCGAGCAGCCGCGAGCACAGCCACCGAGAGCCAGGGCATGCTGAACACAGCACAAGATGAGCTGGTAACCTTCAGTGAGGAGCTGGCGCAGCTCTACCATCATGTCTGTCTGTGCAACAACGAGACGCCCAACCGTGTCATGCTGGACTACTACCGCCAGAGCCGCGTCACACGCAGTGGCAGCCTGAAAGGCTCGGATGACCACCGGGCTTTGCTCTCCCCCCGCCTGGCACGACGCCTCGCTGCAGCATCAGCAGCCTGCTCCTCCGAACCCCCACGAAGTCCCATGGACTCCCCATCCAAAGATGGCCATCACAATGAGACAACAAACAACACAGTGGACTCCTGCCATAGCAGCCCCACCCGTAACCCCACGGGCTCCCCTAGCATCAGCATCTCACCTTGCCCATCTCCAGTGCCCTCAGAGGCAGGTGGGGACCTGCGGAAGGAGCCCATGAATATCTACAACCTGAACGCCATCATCAGAGACCAGATCAAACACCTCCAGCGGGCTGTGGATCGCTCACTGCAGTTGTCCAGGCAGAGGGCTGCAGCCAGAGAGCTGGCGCCTATGCTTGACAAGGACAAGGAGTTGTGCATGGAGGAGATACTCAAACTAAAATCCCTGCTTAGTACCAAAAGAGAGCAGATAGCCACACTCAGGCTGGTGCTGAAAGCCAATAAACAGGTGAAAGAGGAATTTCCTTTGTAATATCCACGCAAACTTATTTGCCCTTTCTGTGTCAGATGTCATCTGAATCAGGCCGTCATGTTGTAATGATGATATGTTAAATTATCCACATTGCAGACAGCAGAGGTTGCACTGGCAAATTTGAAGAGCAAGTACGAAAATGAAAAGTCGATGGTGACAGAGACCATGATGAAGCTGAGGAATGAGTTGAAGGCGCTTAAAGAAGACGCAGCCACCTTCTCGTCTCTCAGGGCCATGTTTGCCACAAGGTGAGAGGGTAAATCTGAGGCCACGAGGCTGGGGAAGTGAATATTTTGACTTCCCTTGATATATACTTGCTTGTGTCAGAGAAATATCCCACTAAAACTTTGTCTCTTCCCTCTGTAACTTTTCTCTCTCTCTCTCTCTCTGTAGATGTGACGAATATGTTACCCAGCTGGATGAGATGCAGAGGCAGCTGGCGGCGGCAGAGGATGAGAAAAAGACATTGAACTCCCTCCTCCGTATGGCCATCCAACAGAAGCTGGCGTTGACCCAACGGCTGGAGGATCTGGAGTTCGATCACGAGCAGACTCACCGTGGCCGCGGCGCTAAAGTGCCCAAGATTAAAAGCAGCCCGCCCAAAGTAAGTGGCAGAGGCGCTTTCACAGCTCCCTCCAGTCCCACCAGGCTCCACAGCCCCTCCATTATCACCACCCACACCCTGAACACCTCCCTGACCCTCACTAGCCCTCCCTCTGTCGAACTAACCGCCTGTCCGTCCATGTCTGTGTGGACTTCACACGCACTTTCTGAAACAATCCAGACCTCAGCTCCAACTCTTCAACCTAACATCAGTTTCCCTCATTTGTCCCTGGCCACCCAGCCAATCACGGTAGACCCTGAGCTGCTAACCTTAGAGTTCAGACGACTCATTTATTCAAGACATGACATAGGTCGACTGTCTCCATCTTACAGCACCGGTACTCCTACCTCAGTATCACCTCACCTTCGGAGAAGGCGATGATTCATCGTCATCGCCACACCCATCTTTGCACACAGTTCCCCTAATTCCACTGGATTAAGTACAGATACAGAGAGGAGGAAAAACTGGTTTCGCATTTTTGTGGTTTGAACATGCAGCAACACTCAGGAACAGGAGGCCCCTGACAGCTTGCTCCATCCTCAAAGCAGCACTGATCAGCCTTTTTGTTATTGTTAAGGTTGGACTGCATAGAGTTTAATAATGAACGTCTTTATGAATGTGATATCAGGCATCTTTATCTGCATAGCTGCTACCATCAACTGTGACATCATGTATCACTCTTGTAGAATACTGAGAGGTGTTTTAAAGTGAAAACAAAGCAAAAAATGGCTGCAGCCTCTGCTTCAGCATCCAGTGACTCACAGCACCTCCCTGTGGAAAAGTTTGTAGATTACATGTTAGATTTTTTTTTTTTATTATTAATAAAATGTAATTCATCTCATCTCTTCCATAAAACTAATATGTTAACTAACTAATATGTTGTAATTATATGTTGTAAAATGACACTTCCTACAGTTCATCCTTGCATGCCTTTTTTGTTACATCTAAAGTTCTGCCAAAAAGCATTTGACAGGCTGAAAGTGTGTTTAATAGCCTTGTTGCCTACAGTAGTATGGAAACCAGTCAGACCTCCTCTCTGTGCCTCGACCTCCTACTCCATGTGTAGTTTCAAAAAGGAAGCTAAACAATTTCTCCCTCCACTGATGCCCCAATGTCTCGACCAACCTCTCACTGTATTCCCATTTTTCTCCACTAGATGGCAGCATCTGAAAACATTTCTCCTTCCTGTCAAATGCTGTTTGACCGCTCTCTCCTTGTCCCTTATCCTACCTCAGATAATCATATAAGTGAAACAGTTTAAACAAGATGTCATATAAAAAACTTTTAAGTAAGAATGTGGAACATGACTAGGTGTGGACTGTGGAAAAAAACCTGATGAAAATAACAGAGCAGCAGGTGTTGTGGAGTTGAGCAGGATGGGATTGTTCAGCATTAGCCCCGCTGTGTCTGTCCTCCTCTTTCTGTGCTGTACAAATCAATATAAAGTTGGATTTGCAAGTGTGTGTAAATATGTCCATGTCTGTGTGTCTTTGTGTTCTCCACCTCCTGTGCTGATTGTCTAAGTGTGCAGAGACTGGCCCTGTCAGTGTGCTCAGATGAGACTGGTTTCTTTACATCCACACTATGAAATCATACACTGTAATTGACACTGACTTAGGTTATGTATCTTCTTTTTCTTTCTTCCTTTTGCTCATATTTCCTTTCTTGCTCCCTTCTCTCAGGCTTTCCCATTCATTACATACCAAAACACAAATTTCCATGGCAGGAGAGTCACATTTCTCATCCAGGAGAAACAAAATGAGGATGATTATCCCCTCAATTATGTAAATTAATAAATAGCACCATGCTATTGTGTAGCAGCGCCATGAGAACAACTGAACACACACCAGGATCAGACTGGTGCTTAAGTATAAAAATCAGACCTCCCTTAGCAGCAAACCAGTAGTACTCTCACTGTCTCTGACAAGGTCTTCCCCTGTCTTGTCCTCCGTGATTTCTCTGTCCTATTGTCTAACCCAGAGTGTCACCACTCTGTATATCTGTCTAATTTATCAGTTTCTTGTAGATTGTCAGCAGCCTGCTGCCTCAGTACCGTCACTCTCCCCACAACTAAGGCGAGGGAGAACCTCCCTAGCGCGCAGGTAACAAGCTGTAGAACCTGCTAGTAGTAGGCTCATCGACATCTATCTATCTATCTATCTATCTATCTATCTATCTATCTATCTGTCTATCTATCCATCTATCTATCTATCTATCTATCTATCTATCTATCTATCTATCTATCTATCTATCTATCTATCACACGCCATAATAAACATGCTATTCACATTCTCTTAAATGCACATATCTTTTTTTTTTTGGTTGTGCACCTGCATCCAGAGAGGATAAATAGCGCTGCATGCTCTCAGTTTTCACACTTTATTATTAACTAGTTATTAACAGGCCCATGAGTTGCATAAATGATTAACACTGGGGAGTGAAGGAATTGTCATTTTCCATTGCATGTGAAGTTTTGCATGGCAGTATTAAATACATGCTTTTACATAATTGCAATTTTTATTAAAATAAAGATGTACTTTCAAAGTTCAAGACTAACTGTGGATGTGCACTGTAGTTTCCCCTCTTACAGAACGTTTTTTTTTTAATAGCAGCCCCTTCCCATTGAAGGAAAAGATCTGATTAATGATAGAAGTGTCACATAAAGCCATGCCACTTAGCTATTAGCTGTAGTTAGCATCATTAGCTTCACCTGTGTGTTAAAAGTCAAGACATCCATTGCCAGGAATGTTTGAGTTTACCAACAACATTATTTTTGTCAGTGTACTGAAACATTCATACATGGCAACTAGGAGACTGCTGACAGATCTGAGACCATGTTGGGTTTTAGTGTTGTGCTGGTTAGTCTCTCTCAAAACTGTTATGTTTTGTAGATGTTCTCACCAAATACTTTGGTTGAAATACGGCATGAACAGCCTCTTCTTTGTCTCTGGGTGGTTTTAAAGGACTAGTTTGACTTTTTGGGAAAAATGTTTATTGGTTTCTTGCCAAGCAATCGGAAAAAACTGATACCACTCTTGTGTCTGTACACTAAATACGAAGTTGCCAGTCAAAGCCAATTAGCTTAGCATCACACAAATAAAAGCTAGCTATGAGTTAGCATGTTAGCGCTTCTGGTTCCCTCGTCTTGAGTGGGGTTTTAGATAGACTTTCATGTTTTGTTCTACGTCAGTGGAGCTTTTATGTGTCTTAAAATATCAGCTGCTAACAAGTGCTGCTAACAAACCCCAGAGTGTGTTTTCTGCAATGATCCAAAATACAATGGAAAAATCCCATAGGCTTTTTGATGATGGAAGTAGGGCAATGCTAACTTCATCCTTTCAGATCTCTATCCCTTGGCCGGTTGCAATAACTTTCTGGACTCTCTTTCTGGTTGGCAACCTCCCAATGACAACAGACTACAGGGAGATTTTGATACCTTTTGGTGAAGCTGGGCTAGCTGACAATTAGTTAAGCTAATTGGCCGCTTACAACAGCTTTATATTTAGCATTCAGACATTAGAGTGGTGTCAATGTTTTCATCTCAGCCTTTGGTAAGAAAGTGAATAAGTGTATTTTACATACAAAAAGCTGAACTTTTCCTTTCAGAAAACCACAATAGTCTTTTTGCCCTTGTCACATGTTGCATTTTTGTTTGCTGATTTGGTGTAATCTTATTCTTCCAATAACTGTTCCCTCTTCTTACCCCATTGTCTGTTTTACTCAATGTCATTTTTCCTCTCCTGTCTCTCTGCATTCTTTCAGTCCTAAATTTTTGGCAGACCTCCAGGAACACCATGCAGTCCTGTCCAGCGGCAGTACCCTTCTCTCTCCCTGCGACCCTCGTAACTGTCTGGCCCAGCAACCCCAACCCCCCGGCTCCTAACCTCACTGTTCCAGCCCAGGTCCATGCCTCGGTCTGGTAGGAGTCATACAGAGACAGAGACGCTCTGGATGGGGGTTCCCTCAGTTTAACTCCCCCCGCAATCCAGCAGTCCCACCTGGTGCTTACTGGACTCTGTGACCCCCCTAAGCGCTACATGGTCCGGCCCTCGGCAGGCCTCCTGGTTACCTGGGTCGCAGAAGAAGAGCAGGACGCTCTCTTCTTCTCTGGAAGTGACACCCTGTCCTGGAAAGGATTGAACTGAGGCGCAAAATAAGTGACAAATCACGGGAATCTTTTCCCTTATTAAGTATTTATTTATAGTTTATTTACTATTTATTTCCTATTATTGATTTATGACAAGTTTCTGAGATATTTATTACTGGAATGTTTTTTTTCTGTGTTTGTTGGTCAATCTCCAGTATGGAAATCAAGACGTGTTTTACTGCTGTGGTGAAGACTTCAGTGATCAGACAATTTAGCACATTCACTACTGTTCATGGCCAATTTTGTTTTCCTAAACAAAGACAAACCAACCAAAACCAGAGCTACAAAACTTGTTTCTGGTCTAGTGAACAGGTTTAAAACTTGCCTAACCATACTCTACAGCATTTAAAATATTACATTTTGTCAGTATATTAATGAAAACATATGTATGCCACTTTTACATAGGAGTGTTAGAGTACATTGGGGTTGACGTTGCAGACAGACTAATGAAGGTAATCACTTTATTACAAGGAAATCATTTCTTGTGGTGGTGGATTTCAACTACATTTCTAACGTCACTAGTCTTTCTTGGGATGCTTGTGTTTTTTTATACAGATTTTTTTTTTTGCAAATCATGTGCATAAAGACTATTTTATACCTTCTATGATTTGTATTTATTTTTACAGCAGACTCTAGTGACAGGGTTGTGTCTATTATGTAGCTCAGATCTCCTCAGAGACTGGGATAGGCGAGAGACTGAGTGTTTGAGATGAGGACTAGGGCTGTTGGCCTGAGTTTTTTGCCTTTTTTGAATTGCACAGGTTTAAGTGACCATGGAGTGAACTGACCTCCATCTTTTTAACATTAGTTAAGAGCAGAGGATTCCCCAGAGGTGCGCCTCCTCTAGACTTTCTGTCACTGTCATGTCAACATTGTATTCTCCCCGTAAAGTATTCTCTGTCCTCTCTGTGAGCTCTTTAGCTATCGTATGGGTCAAAGCGCCAGACAACTGTCATGACCACCCTTCGTTCCTCCTCCAATGACAATGACAGAAAAGATTTTTAATATCCCAAGCTACACGTGTCTGTCATCCTAACATCTCCATGTTTAGCTGACCCTACATGCTTCCTCCAAACAGTATGCAGTACTGTCCAAGCACAATTATGCATTATAGCAATACAGTGGTGTCGGTAGACTGATCTGATTAAGATTGACTCAATCTTTCAACCATTTCTGTCACCATGAACTAACCAGCAGGCTGACAAGAAAGGCAAGACAGCAAGAGTACAATAGAGATTTTGTCTCTTGTAGAAACACTGTTTGATCACAGAGGAACGGGGCTGAGTCTGACTGAGATGGATGTAATGTGTGACGTTTGTTGCATAATTGAAGTCCCATCTCTCTGTCTTTATACCCTCATTATGTCTTCAATGTTAACGCTCTCCTCAGTGCACTGAATACATATTTTTGCCAGATGGATATGAAACGGATAAACCTAAAACTACATAGCCAGTATAGTGTTGTAACGACAGATAAAAAGCTGTTACATCAGCAGTGAATGAGTGGTTTCTTTCTGTTCTCTGTGCGTGTGTTATTTGTTGGTTTCCGTTAACAGTGTAAAGATTGTTACTTTTGCAACTACAGAGTGATGGAAATGTTTGTGGTCCAAAACCCACACAGGCTCACTGGTGACCTAACTCTCTTGGTTTGTTTGCACAATATAGCAGTGGATGGAGAGAGACTAATCCGATGAAAGAAGAAGAAAAAAAGACATGGTTAAAAAAAGAACAATAGCTGTATGCTACTACAGTGAGTTTAACAGTTTCTCCTCCATTTAAAAACAGTGTTTAATTGGTTTCACAAGTAAATAAAAGACCTGTCCTTGGATTTGTATGTGACTTTGTGTTTGTGTCTGTTTCTCTCAACATCTTAACCAACTAGACAGAAATTATTTTTCTGTATCCACGCATTCACAAACACAGCATGCAAAAGGTTATAGAGAGGTCAATTATAAAGTGACCCTCATAATTATTTTCTCTGCATCACCCTAAGCAGAGCACTTCTGACAGTAAAAGAGAATTACATCTTGTAAAGCATAAAGGACCGAGATTTAAATTAGTAACAAGGACTGTGCTGCAGACAGAGGATGAGAAACAGGAGACATCAGCAGAGATGGTCAGCTTATCTGACAGTAAGAAGGTCATTAGTGGGTTTTGTTACTGAGTGTACGGTACCCCTATTAAATCATAGTCAGATTGGCCTCTTTCTCATCAATGTCTAGGATTAATTGATAGTTGCATTACATATGATTTTGATTGATAATGTTAGGCTATAGTTCTTTACAAGGGTGGTTACCTCACTGACCATGCGTCCACTGGTGAATAATTGCAGCTTTCTATGACAACTGAAAGAAATGAAACTGATCAGAACACAGTTGATGCTCTTTAATGTCCAGTAATATCAAATAACTATGATGTGGTCCCATTTTTTGCTTGCCCATCATGACAACTTATCTGAATATCAAACAACATGAAATAATACATTGCAATATAACTCAGCTTGTCTTGTACAAAACAGAAACTCAATAGTTTAAAATTTATAGAATATTTGAATAGAAAAAACAAAAATTCTGATCAGTTTTTCAATATTTTGACCTATGAAGCTTTTTTTTTTACAATCATAACTTCCCATAAACACGACTTAGTGCCCTAAATTTGGCCAATTACAATGATTATCTCCTTTCCTTATTATTATTTTTTTTTAATTTGTGACCCACTATGATGTAATATATATATTTACTTGGTATTTGATCATTTAGATTTTTTGATTTGTCTTAATTAGTCACTTTTTTGTTGTATTATTTAATCGGTAATTTAACATCTTAAAATAAGTATTTCATAGTTATGGCTTATATTCTGAATATGTCATAAATGAGAATTTATGCTGACTTGAGTCAGTTACAGTCATAGTAATGTATAGAGTTCCACTGGCAGATTATTATTGTTGTTGTTGTTGTTAATCTCTTTTGGATTTATCTCCAGTTAATATATATACAATGTATATATTCTATTGTTATATTATCCTTGGAATTATATTATATTATATTATATTAGGATAACATGATAATATAATAATTTTGAATCAGTCCCAAATTTTCTTTTCATTGTGTGTGTGTGTGTGTGTGTGTGTGTGTGTGTGTCGCGATGGCCAACAGTATGCACATTGTCTGGGTGTAACAATAAGGAGGTCTGCACCATCAGTACGCACTGAGAGGGGTGAAGGGCGGTGCTTGGGAAACACCCCCATCAAGGTGACAGAGGTCTCAGAGAAAAGTGGATGTCGTTTCAACCCACACTTGTGTTTGTTTGATGTTACTTATTGACCTGCGCAGGCGCGCGCGGAGTACAGCCGCGCGGCTGGACGCCCTACTGGGTTCGGCGCAAGGTGTGGACCGCGTTACTCAAACTTGTAATAGTTATTTCCGGTCACTTTGGGTGGGTTTCACTTTTGTGTCTCAATGCTGGAGCGGTCATTGCCTCACAGGAAAATGGAGGGCTTCAGCAGAGTCGCTTTTCGCAGGAAACAACTGAGTCTGGACAGTGAGGAGACAGAACACACAGGTGAGTCTGTAGGGAATGCTGGGGCAGCCTGATCACAACAAAAACAAAAGTATACTCTCCCCAAATTTAGTTGCGTAGAGTGTTCTACACGTTTTGCTCTTGTAAAACTCAGTGCGTCTTAAGATGCCATCTCTCAGCTACTGACTTTTAAAGTCATAACGTCCCTGTATGTCTGGATCCAGTTTGTCCACCTATGGAATCTCCCCTGTGCAGGTCTGAGTGAGAATCTGAAGGATTTCCACAGGTTATAAAGTGTTTAACTGCCTCGCTGGTGACTCAGTGTTATGGCTGTATCAGGTCTTGTATTAGCCATCATGTGTTTTTGTCAGTGTTGTTGGGAAAGCATGGAATGGCCAGACTGTAACACACCTACATTACAGCCCGTGTTTACGCACCACCTCTGAATTAGTGGCTGCTCAGCAGGTATGAAGCTTTCAGGGGCGAGCCCCAGCTTGTTGTGCAACCATCAACATGCTGGAGGGCATGTTTTTCTTCATTCAGAGGATTCCACTCTGTAGGATGTCCTTCAACTATGTCTGCTCAGGATGCAGCTCTAAAGAACATGCAATAAGTTCTTTGACAGGTCCCTGTGCTGTTCAGTGTCTCAGTTTTAAAGCCTGATAGTCTTGGGATCTGTCTCAGCTCAGGCTTCCAGATGTATCTTTCCACTGCTGCAGCCTGGCAGCTGTAACTGAAAGTTTGCCCATGCAGGCTTTAGTCTGATTAAATCGTCTATATTTCCCAGAAAACTGGGATCCAAATACATGTCAGCACTCCTGCAGTATGTGCTGTCTGGGCATGACCCACTGAGCTTTGTTGGGCTTCGTCTTATCTTGCAACCCTGCGGAGTGCTTGTGCTAACATGCAGCTTGGAACACCGTACTGTACCTGCAGCTTGATGTGAACTTTGCTCTGTAGTTGGTTGATAGTGTCACAAGATCAGGCGGGGTGCCTTCAGCTCAGATGGCACAATTGTCTGTCAGCAGTCAGCCGTGGTCACACCTCTCAGGTAATGTCAGGAAGTGAGGTAAATATAAGAACACCCAGATATTATCCACAAGGAATCATTGTGCATTGACAATACTGGAGTCAAGTTTACATTCCATTAATCACCATCTGCCCCCTGTATTGCACAATGCTACCAGCTGGTAATATACTGCACAGTGTACTGAGTGCCTTATGATTTAAACACATCTGCTTTGGCCAGTAGATAATAAGAAAATATGCAGTGCTGAATCCAGAGGCTGTTGGAAAGCTTGTTTGCTGCACAGACTCCATCAGGTTTGTGTTTCCTATCGTAGATGTCCCGTCCTCGCAGCTCCAGAAACCATTTCCTCCTGTCATGCGATTGTTTTTGCTCCCCAGTCTCAACGGCGATGTCACTGTTTTATCACCAAGCCACTGTAAACATATCTCTCGTGCTGTTTTTGTGAGCTAACCTTGACATGAACCTTGGTTGCTTTTAGAAAGCGCTGATTTCCCCCGCCACGGTTAGATAGTCATTTATTCCTCTTGACTTGGTTCAGTACTACTCCTAATGATCCAACATTTTTATTGTGCCTGGCGGAGTCCGCAAGACTTGGATCATGGATATGGTTTCAGTAGTGAGGCAGTATTACACTTAAAATGATCCATCGTGCTCTGTTGTTTAGACTCTGTACGTCTGTTTTAGAAGATTTACTGGAGTGGTATGAAATGGGATTTTTTTGGGCCGTTCTATGCCGAAGAAGATGATTTGTTTTCATGTCTGTTTTGATCCATTCTTCTTGGACAGATGGTTTGGAAGCAGCAAGTCATTAAGTCTGTTGTCCTTTCAGCTCTGTCGTCTTTGAGTGTAAAGTGCAAAACATTATTATCCTGTCAGCTTCCTGTCAGAGTTGGGTTGTGCAAATGTGCAATATCAATCTCAACACTATCTTCGGATACCATCACACACTTCAAACAAGGCTATTCATTCCTGTCTCTCTCGTGTGTTTGCCCATGTATCTTATTTATATGTTTACAGCACAAATAGCTCTGGGGCATGTAGGTTTGAGCTGGTGTTACCGTGAGGACAGCTGTATCACTCCCCAACAATGAGTGTGTTTGTTTTCTGTGTGCTAACATAGGAGCAGTGGGACTGTATGAATCAGATGCTGTGTGGCCTGCTAGCCTACTGCTTCTGGTATTGTTTCGCCGCACTGGTGCCCATTCATCCTGAGCTGAAGCGTCTCACTGTCCTCCGCTGGCTTTAACTCACTGCAGGCAATAGTGGTTCTCCTGTGCAGCTCAGTTAATGATGGCTTAAAAGATGATTTCTTTTCATATGCCGTGCATCGCTGTACCACATCTATATAAACTAACTCATCAATCATGGCTGCGGGCATGGAGAGGCACTGCTTCATGTCTGATTTGTATTTGAGTTCTGACAGGTCAGTTGGAAAGTATTTTTCTTTTTCCCCTTGCTTTGCACTTTTTTAGCAGAGTTACAGTCTTGTAAATAAGGGATGAACAGGACAGAAGGTTCATCTTCGCAGAGTAGAAATTATGCTGAGAGAATAAAGAAGATATTTACTGCATATGTCCAGAAGCAGTAAACTTCTACTGACAGCATATGCCTTGGTAAATTCAGTTCTTATTATCCCATAAACATTTTGTGCTCTTTATCTTTGACAACAAGACCAGAGCTCCCACATTCAAGCATTTCATCTTCCATTTTGTCCGTCTCTCTACATTGGCAACCCCTTCTCTCCATATTGAAGACGCTCGGTCTAAGGACACAGGTGAAGCAATTTTAGATGCATTATGGGCAAGAGAGTTACAAAGGATCAAAACTAGGGGTGGGAATCCTTGGGCACCTCACGATTCGATAACGATTACGATTCAGGGGCTACGATTTGATTATAAAACGATTATTGATGCATCTTTAATTTATGTATATTGATGCACTTTTTCACAACACACATTTCTTTTTGTCTCACTGAATAAGCATTCAACACTTGCAATATTTAAAAACAGTGCATTTGTAATAAGAAAGAGTTGAATTCATTTCCATTATATTTTATTAAACACATAAATGGAAATGCTTGCAAACTGGAAAGTTACAACTTCGTTGTACGGAACCAAAGGTAACAACAGGTATCTTAAATCACAAGATAAAATGCGCAGTTAGAGTAACAAATGATTCGGTGGCGACAGACGTCCACGCATCACATGTAACTGCGTTCCTACCTGCCTGCCTTCAACAGTGAGGCCATGACTGGTTTTTTGGTTTG
>NC_065525.1:14461517-14500303 GCF_006386435.1 Epinephelus moara | reverse complement strand
GACACGTACCGCGCTTCTTAGTTCCGCATTATTTAGAACCTTCTGTATTACTCTAATTAACAGATTTAAATAATCGAAATTTGGACGTTTGTGAATCGATTCAGATTCGTCCACGTCCGAATCGCGATGCATCTAAGAATCGGAAATTTTCTGCGAGAATGGAAATCAGCTTCCCCTCCTTGCTCAACAAAATGGCTAAATGACATGGTTTCTTGTCTACATCTTGAAGCAGTCCGGTACACTCTGTCTAACCCCCTTATCAAGTTTTCTAAAATCCGGGGGCCCTTTATTGAACATATCAAAAGGGTAAAGTGTCAAGCTGACTAACCACATTGGACCGCGTCTTTGCATTGGACTGTGCACTGTGCTTCGATCTGTCAGGATACTAGGTCTCCAGGTTATTATGGTTATTGCTAGGTTATTATGACTGTCATGGAAAAATGTCAGCCAGTAACTCTAAATAGACCCCTTAATTATATGAAGAAATGATTATTTAAAGCTGTAGTGCGTAACTTCTGTCGCCTCCAAGCGGATAATGCGTTATTACAACTAATAAGCCGGCGGCACTTCCATGTACACAGAGTAACACTCGCCAGTCGCCACACACCGTACACAGAGTAACACTTGCCTTTGTGGTAGGATCCACTTCTGAACCGTGTCTCGGCCGATTCTCCGCCATGTTGCTTTCTCTTTCTGCCTGCGCTCTACCTCTCCGCTCTTCCTCCCCCTCCCTTTTTGTTGTGAGGAAGCATTTCCTGTGTGCCAGCGCGGGAATGTCGCCCGTCTACACGCATACTAAAAATGATATATATTGAAAAATACCGCAAGATGTTAGAGGAGCCGATCGGCTTAATCAGCATTGTGTCATCTCCTCTAGTAGTGGCTTGGGTGAAACGGACATTTACGGACCTGTAGAAGTTACGCACTATAGCTTTAATATTGATTAGCATCACTAATCAATACTTTTATGTTAACAATTGGGAAAAAATGACGATGTAATTTGAACAGTGTTGCTTGTTGTTGAAACCCACAGAGAATTGTCACCTGAGAGGACAGTTTACCGTCAGCTCTGGAGCTTTTTCAGTGTCCTTTAGCTCATTGGTTTTTTTAAATCCCAGTATACGCCACCTGCCCCACATTAAATGTCAGATACACAGAGTTACCTATTAGCTGGTGAACATAGTGGAACATTTAGCAGCTGAAGAGCCATATATTTCCCTCAGGTGGTGGTGGAGACCAAAACAGAGCTGAAGGAAGAGTGAATATTGGACCTGCATTTGTTGGGTGACTTGAAACACGACTCCAAATAAATGCTCACATTGCTCCACATTTCACCTATAGGCTTTATAGTACACTGAAATAATTTTCTGTGCGTTTAAATACATTCACATATTCAATTTAATATGGACAAATAGAATCATAATAAGATCTTTGAGGTTGAGTTTTCAGTCACTTTTGGTAGCTAGAAAAGCAAACAGGCTTACAGTAGTAACATATAGAAGTGTAGTATAACATATCGTCATTGCCCATTGAGATCTTTTGAAATGTTATTGGTATTTGTGGGTCTTTTTTGGCAGTGAAAGAAGAATTTTTTTTTTTGTCTTCACAAAAACTGAAACAACATGCTAAAGTTTAAACCCTTGGCTGTGTCTCAAACAGCTTAATCTTGTTTGACAATGTTGTCTTTGAAGCATTCAGTTCATTCTCTCTCAGGCCAGCACGGAGGTGCTGATGCATGCTTTTATCTCCTGTAGGTTAGATTATTGTAATGCCCTGCTCTCTGGTCTTCCCAAAAAGAGTATCTCAAATCTACAATTATTACAGAATTCAGCTGCACGAGTGCTGACGAGGACCAGAGGGCGGGAGCATATTACACCAGTTTTAAAATTGCTGCATTGGCTCCCCGTGCGCTTCAGGATCGATTTTAAGGTTCTTTTATTAGTTTTTAAATGTCTTAACGGTCTTGGGCCTTCTTATTTATCTGACCTGCTTTTACCATATCAACCCTCGCGGACCCTGAGGTCCTCCGGCACCGGCCTTTTAACCATACCACAAGTTAGGACTAAAACACACGGGGAGGCGGCATTTAATTATTATGGCCCCCGATTGTGGAACAGCCTGCCGGAGAACCTCAGAGCTGCAGAGACTGTTGATGTTTTTAAAAAGAGGCTCAAGACTCATCTTTTTAATCAGGCTTTTAACTGATCTCTTTATTTATCTATTTTAAATTCCTCTTATAACCGATTTATCCATCTATTATCTATTTTTTATTTATTTTTTATATTCTTACCCTTCCTCTTTTTACGTTCTTATCTCATTTAACCTTTATCTTTTGTTATTTTAGTTAGCCTATAGGTTTTAGTTTTGATGCATTTTATGTCTCTGTTTTAGATCATTCTTACCTAGCTACTAACTCAATTTTATGAGCTAAATAGCTTTTTGTTGGGTGGGAGGGTTGGGTTTTCTCTTTTCTTTTTGTTTTCTGTTTTGGATCTTTGTTGTTTTTAACCTCTGTGAGGCACTTTGTGTTACTGTTGTATGAAAAGTGCCATATAAATAAAGTTGATTTGATTTGATTCAGGTTTATGTGATTTTATTCAGTCTTAAACTAGCCTCGGGCATTGCCATTTGTTCGCAATTTATTTTCGAAAGCTTTTCTGGTATTAATTTGTTCCCATGGATCCTGTTGTTAGTGGTGTTCTCCTATTACATATCGTAATAGGAGAATCGTATATCCTGTTCTTCTTTGCACATAAATCCAGACTAAATCCAAGGTTTGTCCTGATAGAGGCTATCAGTAGGCTTCAAGTGAATCAGCGTATCAGTCTTCATCACTTAAACTTCATGAGTTTATCAACAGTTGTGCTTTGCATTATTTTTCAAAGGTCAGACGACGTTACATATGCATACATATCATAGGTGACTGTGGTGTATAGTGTTGTCATGTATGCTAATTGAGATTACAGCAAGTTCAATAGTTTTCAAAGCATTTTGTATCTTCAGGTGCACAAAGCAAAAGGCCATGAAAAATTCAACACCTCACCTAAGTGGATATCGATCTCTCTTTATACATAACTTATTATTATATTGGAGAATGCAGGATTATTTCATTTCCTTGAACATATTTTCCAGTGTTTACTCTGTGTCTGGCGGAGACGTCTCAGACTGGGCATGATTGTGTGCGGAGGAGTGGAGGTGGTCATAGTTTGCTCAGCTGATAATCACAGTGGGTGTGGGCTGCACTCAGCAGGAACTGGCTAATACATATGAGTGCTTGTGTAATACTCCTCAGCGGCTGCACACACACATGCTCTCACAAGTATTTAGGATGAAGCCTGAGGTACTCCAGTTTGCAAATGTTCCAGTAGGTGGAGGTAAATACTCAGAAATGTCTCTCCCATCGACCAGCAGGTGGACCTTCATGCTCAGCGTGTTAGGAGAACACATGCAGAGTTATGTACTCCTATTGCAACAAAGCAACAATCCACACATACTATAGTTTGGCATGATACTGTGCCGTTGCTCCCAAGTCAATTAGAAAACAAGCAAATGTTATCAGATTTGTTAGATTGTCTCTATAAAACCAAAAGGTCCTAACATTGGAAAGCAGATTGCTGTGCTTTTGCTCCTTTGTTATTTCATTTTGACTCACTATATGTTTTAAAAAGCACTTGAAAATTACCAATACGATGCTAATATAACTGTAACAAACACTAGTCTTGTGATTCTGGGAAGACAGGCGGAAATTTCTGCCAGATGCCTGCTGGAAAACAATGAGGTGGAGAGAGGAAACTAACAATGAGCTACTTTTAGACTGTTTGTATAGAAATGTGTAAAATCTCTCCAGAAAAAAAAAAGGGTGGGTAAAAACAAAGTCTGTTGATGCTTCCTTTATGTGTTTGAACGCATGTGTCTCACACCTCACCCAAGGCCAGATTATATTCCCGTGGAATCTGTAATTTACTGTATATCTATTTTTTTATTTTACCTCTAAACCTTATCAACTGGGTTTGATACACTGAGTCCGGGAAAACATGGACCCCTGTCAGTGTTAAGTCTGAATCCCAATATGATAAGTCAATCAGAAGCCTAAATATCTGACGCAGTGTTTTTCCATCTATGCGCCAGCCAGTGTTTCCTGACTGCAGTGTGCGTCGTTTCCCCCTCCTGACTGGCATTGTTAGCCTGTGAGGCTCTTCCCAGAAAGCTACTGTACTCTTACCTTACAATCTGAGCTCAGAAAAGGAGAATTGAGATCTGCCGCTCCGGCCTGTTGGACACTGAGGGACCAAGAGAGACTTTGAGGAAGTACATTTACAGAGAGGAAGATGTGGGGCAGTTGTGTAAACCTACCTTTTTTCTTCACCTTTGCGCAATTAAGGACTTCCCATCTGCAAGAGGACAGCAAGATGTGAAGGGGTTGGTGGTCGGATGACTCATCTTTTCTTCAGTGGAGTCTGTCTGCGCTTCAGCCATACAGTGTAGAAGGTCTCAGCATAGCGTCCTGTCAGGGTATCTCCTCTGCCTCTTTGTTCCCTAGAGGAAGGAACTGAAGAAAGTATTAAACAGAGGTGTATTTTAGGCCACTGCTTCTACATAGAAGTGAAACTCTTCTCATGCACCCCACTCACTCAATCTACTGCCTCTACTGCGTTCTGTCCACGGGCTCAGACACAGCATGGACTGGCTGGTCGCCAGTTACCGGAGGTCCCGTCTCAGACACAGTGCCTTGGGTAGGTGTGATCCTTACAGGCTGGACAACACAGTGAGGATGAACACTGTCATTGGTTGAATATATATAGGAGGAAATCTTGGGTTCTTTTTTTTTTTTTTTTCAAAATAAAAGACACTGGACTGAGAATGAAACGACGGCGCAAGTACTGGTTTTGGAGGCGGAAAGGTAAAAACGCAAAGATGTGTCTGCTCTGCTGTTATGGTAAGATTTGGAGACTACATATTTGGCTTCACACTGGGATGAGTTGGTGTTAAATGATGATTCTTAATAAGTGAAGAGTTTTTTTCTGCAAATCCTTCCCCATCTGTGACTCACCTCTCATTACCATTAAATATTCCCTTGACTTGTTTAATCCCCGCTGCTCTGTTATCCCTGTTTGACTGGCATTTAGCTAATCTCTGTTTTCTACCAGCGAGCCTGATCCATTTTCTAATGTTATCATCTGGCTGCTCTCCCACATAGACCATTTATTTTCCACTCTGCTGATATGTTGCTGTTCCCTCTAACCACAAGTGCTAGGGCTGCACAAAACAAGAGCAAATTATCTGAAAAGATTCCTCCCCACTGCAGTATATCTTTTTTTTGATCAGGTTCTGTTAGCAGTCAGCGGTTTGCCAACATGAGTGTTTGGTAAATGCATTTGTTCCAGTGAACATACTTGGAGCAAGCGTGTTGATTCACTGAGCTGCAGCATTGGTCTCCATGTGGACCGGCCTGCCACTCTGTGAGGGAGCATTTAAATCCACAAGGCTGGAAAAAAAGACAGTTTTGTTCTCAGAAGCCTGGGAACCGTTTCCCCCCTTTTAAGACCCTCTTCCAACCACTTTGGCCTTTTGGCAACGTCCCTGACGGCCCATTACCCAACTGAGTTTGTGTTGTGTGTGTGTTTATATGCAGCATATAGGGCAATGAAAGTGTGAGTGTATGTGTTGTAGATTTGCAACCCCTCAGCTGTGCACCTTTCTTAGGGTGGCGTGCATTGTTAGTGAGCTCGGGTGAGTCACCCTTACTTAATAGCAGAGGAGAGGAAACACTGTGAGGCATTCGGCTTTCATTCTCACTGGCAGGAAGGAAAAGGCTGGGAACACCAGCCGGCCTGGGTCCTTTCACCACGCTCATTGTTTCAACGTGGGAGAGGGTGTCACAAGCATTAGCAACACAACTTTTCAGTATCAGCGCATATGCACTCATATGTTTGGATTAGCTTTTTGTCTGTTTTCATATGAGCATTCCAACAGCACATAATGACTGAGTTTTCAATTTGTGGTAAGCTGTTCCTTTAACGTGGATTATGGTCAGTTTTTAGGGGTTAAAGCTTCCTAGAGCTGTACTAATATTCAGTCAATATTAGGTTTTCGCGGATATATTGGCATGTCGGTGTTTAGTATATGTTGGCTGATAGATAACAAAAATTCGCAATACAGAAACGCCACAGTTGTAATTGGGTAACTAAGGTAGTGTTGAAAAAGTGTCACTGTTATATAGTTTGTCCACTAGAGAGCACCGACAGGTGTCAGCTGCAAAATGTCCTGAGATTTTGGTCCGTATTGACATGATAGCATCACACAGTGGCTGCAGATTTGTCGGCTGCACATCCATGATGTGAATCTCCCGTTCCACCACATCCCAAAGGTGCTCTATTGGATTGAGATCTGGTGACTGTGGAGGCCATTGGAGTACAGTGAACTCATTGTCATGTTCAAGAAACCAGTTTGAGATGATTTGAGCTTTGTGACATGGTGCGTTATCCTGCTGGAAGTAGCCATCAGAAGATGGGTACACTGTGGTCATAAAGGGATGGACACGGTCAGCAACAATACTCAGGTAGGCTGTGGTGTTTAAACCATGCTCAGTTGGTACTAAGGGGCCCAAAGTGTGCCAAGAAAATATCCCCCACACCATTACACCACCACCACCAGCCTGAACCGTTGATACAAGGCAGGATGGATCCATGCTTTCACGTTGTTTACGCCAAACTCTGACCCTACCATCTGAATGTCGCAGCAGAAATCAAGACTCATCAGACCAGGCAACATTTTTCAATCTTTTATCTTCCAATTTTGGTGAGCCCGTGTGAATTGTAGCCTCAATTTCCTGTTCTTAGCTGACAGAGTGTGGCACCTGGTGTGGTCTTGGTTGTAACGAGTGGTCATTTGAGTTACTGTTGTCCTTTTATCATCTTGAACCAGTCTGGCCATTCTCCTCTGACCTCTGGCATCAACAAGGCATTTTCGCCCAGAGAACTGCTGCTCACTGGATATTTTCTCTTTTTCGGACCATCCTCTGTAAACCCTAGGGATGTGTGTGTGAAAACCAGAGTAGATCATCAGTTTCTGAAACACTCAGATCAGCCCGTCTGGCACCAACAACCATGCCCAGTTCAAAGTCACGTAAATCACCTTTCTTCCCCATTCTGATGCTCGGTTTGAACTTCAGCAGGTCGTCTTGACCATGTCTACATGCCTAAATGGATTAAGTTACTGCCATGTGATTGGCTGATTAGCTATTTGCGTTAACAAGCAGTTGAACAGGTGTACCTAATAAAGTGGCCGGTGAGTGTATTTGTTTTGGATATTCATGGTCCCCACAGAATGAATATGCTTTTAAAGACCCTTTGTTTTTTTCTTAAGCATGTATTGGGAGATTGTCTTTATAAGCATAAAACACATGCATGCTCCCCAGAGGATAAACCCTTTCTGTTTTGGGCAATTCGTGAGCATTCCTCTTTCACCTTATTCAGAATATATGAACACAAATGTTGTACATAAAATATCTCAGTTTAATACACAGAAATTGTTCAGGACGTTCATGCACCTAAGAGGATCAACCCTTTTAATTTCTGTTATAGGACCACTCTCAAGACGTGGCTTTCATTTTTCGTCCCATTCCTAGTAAGAGTGTACAGGTTCGTTTGGTCCACATTTTTTGTATTGTATTGTGAACACTGTGGCCTTTAGAGGTTTGACTGGTTGCTCTTAACATGGTTACTTATCAATTTCCCCTCTGACTTCCTTGTGTGTGCTCCACAGCTCTAAAGCAGCTCACGCTTCAGATTTACAGAGCCTTGGCAGCACAGTGTGTTCTAGCTAGATAGGACCAGTGTGTGGATGCCTGAGTCTGGAGGCAAAACTAGAAAGTCAGGTAGTCAGGTGAAGTTGATGATGATGAGCTAAATTTAGTGTGCTTGTTTGTTTCCACTCGCTGAGTCCCGCTGTGTTGGTTGTCAACCTCTTCAACAGTAGGTGCCTCAAGGAGGACTGTGTTTTTCTTTCTTTCTTCCATCATCTGTTTTCCTTTGTTGTTATTTTGTCTTTTTTTCTCCCTTAAGCTCATCCCTCCCTCTTTCTCTCTCTCTGCATCGATCAGCATTCCTCCCGGCGTGCCTCAGTCCTGACATAATGCTGAGATTGTTTTACTGACGGGTGACAAGAGAGGCGTGCTTGGCTCTCACACACTTACAGACACCTTGAGAAATGTCTTTGTCACTGGGCTACACTTAAGACATCTGCTCATGTATATATTTATATTCTTAAACATGTAAACAGGCAAAATGCCTCCCCTTTGTGTGTGCACTCATACACATCCAATTAAAGATTTCCAAACTCCTATTTACAGTCCACACTAACATACAAATGAATAGTGCCTGTAGTAAAGTGCTTTAAACAATAGCAGTAAGAGAACAATTGCTTTGCATCAATATTATGATTCTCTGCAAGCGAACATGAGTCACCAGAGCTCAGTCATTTCCTACAGAGCTGAGTGATCCGATATATTTACCCGATGTGTGGACGGTCAGCAATGGATGCATTGTGAGAGCTGGACATGGTGTTCCAAGATGGTAGCCCCTACATTCCATTGAGTCATACTGAGCCAGCACATACACCAAAAAAGTTTTAAATGCATCCACATTCTTCAGATCGTATTCAAGTTGGATTTAATTTAGTTCCTCAGGTATTTAATTCACTGGATTAGCCAGAAACAGACATTCAACAACAATTCCAAAACAATTGAAATTAAAATTTAAGAGAATTTATCATTGGATCATTTGTAGGACATTGAATGAAAAAACAAAAGAAGTTCTCTGAGCTGAGGGCATTATGTGACCTGTAATTTCAGTTGTGGCCACCTGAGGGTTTGTAGGCTGATCAAAGGCACCCATGCGTCACCAGAGCAGAGTGCTTTCTTGTTGTTGCACCTGTCAGGAGCAAAATGAATGAGTGGCTCATCACAGCCATTGAATTTCTCAAAGTCACTGTTGAGTGGTCAGATTCGAAGTAATTCTGTATTGTCCTCTGTAGAGGAAATTTACTTTCACAGTCTGTACAATCAAATGCCTAAAACATATAGCACACAGGATAGAAGCAAAAAGAACATCACAACAAGACAACAGAACACATGTCTATTACAGTGACTCCAGGCTATTGAAAGCAGAAATGTCTGAAAGCACAAAATTCCTCCCAAAGTGAGATTTCTGGCAGAGTGGTTAACTGTATCTGTGGCCAGAGGGAAGGAGGATGAAGCATGGGATGAGGGGATGGCAGAGGTTGTGTGCTATGGTCAGTGCTCTGTGAGTGGTGGCAGGTTGAGGAGGCCTGTTATTTCAGAAGATATTTTGCTGATTTTCAGGAGCTTTTTTCTACTGGTGAGGGTGACCATGGTGAAATAGCAGGTGGCGCCGTCCAGGAGGATGGGTTCAATGATACAGAAGGAGCAGGAGGTGGTGGTTTGCAGATGGCATAGACTCTTTGTTGGCAGCATTTATGGATAACTGTGGTGATGGAAGTTCAAGTCTTTGTCCAGATTGATGCCGAGGTACTTAAAGCTCTCCACCATCTCCATTGGTTGGCCATTGATGGAGGTGGATCACATATATATTATTGTTTCACATATATTTTCAGGTGAAAAGTAAGTCTTGTGCAAATACCCACAGTAGTCTGTGCTTACCAGCTCGCTGCATTAACTCATTAGCAGTGTAAAAGCCAGTGTCAGCACAGTACATTTGTATGACTTGCTGAAATGAACTCTCCCATGTTGCCTGCCAGAACAGAACACCCGATCAGCCCAGCGTGCTGAAATGTGATTGCCCTGTTAGAGAGTTAAATGATGGAAAGGAGAACGCAGTCAATCCTGTTAGCCAGGACGAGATGTATAAATCCTGTGCAGAATATTCATTCAAGCAGGCAGAGTAGACAGACGGGTACATACAGGAGGCAGCAGTTCAAGTTCACACAGTTCATTCACACAGTACCAACAATATGTTAGCAGTGCACTTTATTAACCAAGAAGGGTAAATCAGTAATGGATCATAATTGTCATAATCTACATGATTGCAACTGCACTTGACTCGATGAACTGGCCTCTCACGAGGTGAGTGAAACAGTATTAAAACAATGTACCTTTTTATCTTGCTAAAATCCTTCAAGTGAGTGTACTGTCCACTCATGCACACACACACACACACACACACAAACATGCAGACTGCCGCTGATGCACTCCCAGACATGAAAATAATGAATCACTCTCAGTGATTGCTCTCAACTCTTATTGTTAATTCAGGGTGGATTATCATGGGATTTATTCTGTGTGTTTACTGTGAGGAAAGATGAGAAAGATAAGGTGGATAATGAACGCAACCAAGCGTTTTCTTCTGTGCTGAGATGGTTTGAACAGTTCAATCAATTTGGTGTCTGGATATTTGGTGTCCAGCATTATGATCCGTCTTGCAGTGCCGCTCAGGACGGACTTTGCCAAGTCAACATTGATTTTGGCAGCCAGATTGACAGCAGGGATGGCATGATGTGTGTGCGTGTTTGTGTGTGTGTGTGTGTGTGTGTGTGTGTGTGTGTGTGTGTCCTGCTGATTTCGGGAACCAATCCAAGGTGGGTTGTTTCTATGATGCAGGGGCAGATGCCGACCGGTTGCCTGCTCTGCCCTCATGACCGATGTGTCCTGCTGCTGTAGAGATGGAGATTCGGCCTTTGTACCTTGTTTGCTGTGTCTTTGTAGCTTTTGTTCTTGTGTGTACGTGCATCTATTGACACGTGTGTCTGCAGACAATACCCATCATTCATCATTGACCTTCATAATGTGCGTGGTGCACCAGGAGGAGGAGGAGAGTCAATGAAAACAGCAAGGGCTCAAATTTAGTGTGTGCATGCCAAATGTGTGTGTTTGTGTGTGTGTGTTGGTGAACACGCACATGTGCATGCATTTTAAATGATGAAGATTTAATTAATGATGTGCATGTGTGTGCGTGGGAGGCCGTTGGTTCTATGCTTATAGAGATGTGGTGGGTAATGGCCCGGAGCCATGCTGCTCTCCTCCCCTCTCCTTTCTTCTCAGGCCAAAGAGAGAAGAAAGAGATGGATGGTGAAGGGTTAGGTGGACTAGAGTAACAGAATGGTAGGTGGATGTGGTGGAGAGGTGGGGGAGTTTGCGAGGGGAGGGGGAAATGCCAACTGCAGTGAAAAGGAGGCAGAGAAAAGTATGAGGTGGGCAGTGTGTGTGTGTCTGTGATGAGTGGGAGGAAGGTAGTGAGGCATAAGGAAAGAGAGGACAGAGGAAAATATATGCACATATATTACGTTGTTTCACGCTTGAAAGTGGAGTTACAAAAAATAAAAATGAACATTTGCAATGCAGCGAGATGAGGTTTTAAAACCAACTGAATCAATCAAATTGGACTCATTAAACTCAAAATGAACTGAATGTATTTCTTTTCATTCAAACCTGCTGTCACAGCTTAATATATTGGAAAAGTTGAGTGGTTTTGACAGGTTGGACATGGAAAAAAGTTGATGCGCACTCTGTTCTGCAGAGCCATTCAGGAAGAAAGAGTATATCCAGGAGGAAAGTCTTGAAAATCTCACATAGGCACACTAAGCTGGTGCCATTTGAGGGTTTGATTTTGACTCAAAAATGTAAGTCATCCTTTGGACCAGTGCCTTAAAGCTGCACCAATCAATATTTCAGTACAAACAATGGGTAAAAACAATGTGTAATGTCAAAGGGGGCCACTTGCTGTCATCAACTCAGCATTTGATGATCCAAATGATCCAAATCAGGTAGCATCCAACTACCTAAGGCAATAAGTACTAGCCAATAAGAGGGAGAGAAGGGCGGACCGTACCCTTGCCTTCCTAGAAATAAACTCACTACTTGCACAGCACCAGACAGCAGACAGACAAAGTTAGCAACTAGCTGGTGAAGCACTTAGCAGAGGTTGATAGAGAGCAAACCAGAGCTAAACGAAAAGCAAATACAGGATATATGTCCATCAGGTGCCTAGATATACAACTCTGAATTCATGCTAATGTTGCTCTGTGTCTGCTGGATTTGTGAGTAGGTAATGGTTATAGACATTTTCTCCATAGCAAGATTTATGTAGTCATAATAAGGGTGGGGATATGGCCCTAAAACAATATCACGATATTTCAGGGTATTTTTGTGATAATGTTTCTCGACAACATGATAAATTAGTTAAAAAAATAAATAAATATTATAACAAAATAAGTGACATGGTTTTACATGTCATCCCTAACAGTTTGCCTTCAAATATTCAGCAAAAAAACAAAGCAAAAATGATCTAGATTCTGTATACAATATTAATTGTTCAACAAAATAAAATCTAACACAAATTACACATTTAAACAGCTCCCAAATACAAGAACATGTACCCTGGGATCTATATATTTAAATCAATGGGTGATTTCCTTCTTTTAGCAAAATCCTGAATGACTGAGAGTTTTTTGTTCCACCTGGACCTTTATGCTAATACCATTTCTCCTCTATTCATCACGCTGTAACCTGTGACAGGCTGTTATGCCACTGTAACTACTGCACATTCACATATATGTAGTTTTTCTGTTGAGCCGCAAGCGTCACATAGGTTTACATTACTCAAAGGTTTATGACAAAATAACTTGACGACACTGACTCTTGTGTGCACAGCGAGAGAGGAGAGGGAGAGAAGCTGTGCTGCTGCCAGAGGAGACGCTGAAGGAGTTCCCTCTGAGCAGTGACTGTGCTAAAAGAGTCTGAGAAGTCCGGGGCTTCGGGGTGCCCAGGCTTAATGATATTCATATGATATTTCATATGATATCAAAAATTCACACTGGTATTATCATGAACAAGATGACATGGCACACCCCTAGGTAAGAATATGTCAGTGATGTGTTAACACTTTGTTCCACCGCCCCCAAGTGGCCAAAAAGACACAAATGAAGCTTGGTTTCACGTTTTTGATTGTTCTTTGGTGCTATTGTTTTGTTCCTTTTAATACTTTTTTAAAACTTTTTAAAAGTAATTTTGATAATTTAATTCAATTGAAATCAATTGGATTGTGGGCAAAATGTGAGATTTAATGCATAAAATCTATTTAAATAATCAGCTATCTGCAAACTCCTTAACATTAAGAAAGATAGTATCCGTGCAGAAGCCTTCAAACAGAACTGAATCAGTGTTTTGACTTAGTAAGTCCATGTTAAAGTAACAGTCATTGGTAACATAGTGTTAAAACCATAGGAGCCGTCAAAAAGGAACTTGCCTAAATTATAAAACACTTAAATGAGGGAGAGAGAGGAAGAAAAGAGAACAAACGCTGAATTAAATAACTGCCATGACGTCCCTCAAGCTTGATCCAACGCACAATTAGAGACTTAATTTATAGTATTACATGATTTATTGGACTGTTTGTCGTTTAATGTGCTTCTGCTACTTTGCTGAAGGGCGATCTGACTAAATGATTTCAGAAATTCAACAAGGATCACAGCGAAAGTAGTTTTAATCCATGTCTAGGAAACACCCGCTGCCCAGAACATTTCTAATTAAAGGAAAAAAATGTGTCTGAAGATATTAAATTCCATGCTGTTTGCCAAATCTCCTCACATCCTGATAAAGGATATGAGATTTGTCTGAGCATCCCAACAATGAAATGATTGTGAGAGTGGATTGAATAATTGAGAGGATTGCTTCCCTCTTAAATTTTAGTTTGATTTGATAAACACAAGTTTAAATTACAGAGTTGGCGTATAAATTAAATCATACTTTCAACAACAGCTCAACAAGCCTGAGTGGGTCTATCTAAAGCGAGTTCAGACCACTGCTAAACAAGAGATTATATTTTCTTCTCTACTACCCAAACGTCCACACAGTCAGGTATGAGGATGTGTGCACGTCGGGGCATGTGAGAGCTTCAGGGTCACCCAAGTGTGAAGAGGAGAGTTGATTCTGGGAGAAATAAGGTGCACGAGAAGTCCGACATAGTGGTCTTACATGATGTGTTTCATTACTTTTGAGTTTTTGCTGGATACCAAGAGAGGGAGTTAAAATTAGGCAGAGTGTGTGTGCATGTGTGTGTGGAGAGATACAGAAGGGATTCTTTAAGCTGACGTTCACAGTGTGTGACAGCAGATAGATCTGTGGTTGCGAAGCAGCGAGGAAGGGCTTATCTACCACCATGCAGCGTGTGCATTAATTGTTTGATTGCATTTCTCATACCAAGCGGTGTGTATGTGTGAGTTAGTGTCTGTTTCTGCATTTATTTGTCTACCTCCGTGTGTGTGTGTGTGTGTGTGTGTGCATGCGCACGCTCTGCACATAAACCTAGTGTAAATTAAATCTATGGATTTGTGGATTGTCTTCATGTATGTGGACCTGCTGTAAGGTAATGCCTGTATATGCCGGCGCAATCATGTCAAATTGAATATAGAGAATACTTCAAGCACGTCCATTATTCACTGTCTGAAAACCAATACTTCTGTTAAGTGTCACCATGGAAACAATAGGCCATGCCGCAGATAATAATCAATGGATGCGCTGGCACATTAGAGGTATGATTTGCTAACAATATTCAAATGTTCACCACGCCCCACATGCCTGACATTCTTCTGAAAGTCATTTCCTGGTAAAATAATGCTCGGCTCTTTCAACTGGCAACCGCTGACGGCAAAGGCAAAAGTAATTCTGTAGTTTTATAATATATATTATTTTTGAGATAATAACAACATATTTTTTTCCTTGATAACCCAAATGAGGCTGGAGATTTACCCTCAGCTCCTCCTGTGCAACAGTGCCACGAATGTTAAACAAATGCTGCAAGTTTTTAACATAATTAGCACCAATTAGGCTGAAAGCTGACAGGGACAGTAAATCAGGATAAATGTAACACAGAGTTTGTTAGAGGGTTTCTTTTAATATCCTCACTTGTCACTTTTGGTTAGGATAATTACTGCTGTGCTTTATTAGTTCCTGAATAACTGTGTCTGGCTCAGATACAAACAACACCACAGTATTAGAATCATGAATTTCCGCCAGTTTTAAGTTTATGTTCACTATGAATCTCCCAATTATTCTCTTAAACTTTAATCTATGGTGTTAAAGTCAGCAACGTGCAGCTGTGCACAAAATTCAGTTAGGGTTGTTTTGTTTTTTGTTACAGTGGAGAAAATGAAGAAGAATTACGTTCATTTATTTTAAAAAGCAGTAACACTGCATCTAGAAATCGGCAATTAATTCCTGCTTGTAACAATAAAAGTAGGCTAGTCAAACATTTGCATAGAGGAAATAGAAAAGAAAAGCAGGAACATTTTTCGGCCACAAGCTCTTTGTTCTCCGTGACGAGTGTCATCACATACACACATGTTGGTTGTTTTTTCGGCCCAGTCTGAGGTCACATAAAGGACTCGCACCTGCCTCTAGTAATAGAAACACACTGATGTTAATAATTGTTAGTGTGTGTGATGTAGATATTTCCAGAGTCCAACTTAGGTTAAAGCGTGTTGATGCACAATCTTTTTTTGATCCACCGCGCTTCATCTGAATGTTGCAACTTACTGGTATTGGAAACTAGATGATGTCAAGCGGAGCATGATATGATCTCAAACACGGCATTGGGCTAATCTGATTAGCAAGATTTAGCTTACAGAGATCAGCCAACACAGTTCTAAAACTTCAGTTTTGTACCTTGCACTGCAATGTTAGACTCTAACAACAGAATTTAATGAATAAGAATGTATTTATTTGGTTTGTGGGTTTATCAAAATGAAACACACTGTGTTCCTGAACATACATCCCTCAACAGTCGGCGCTGGACAGTAACGCATTAGGCCTACATGGTACCTCATTAGTTACGTGATTACTTTGTCTGTAAAGAGGAGTGTAAGGGATTGAAAATCAGTACTTACATTATACAGAGGGGAAATACGCAGTTACTTGGACTTTGTTTGCTTTTTTACTGGTAGCTTGTGTGCTCCAGAACAGACTGCTGCTGGACACGTTAGCTTGGCGTTGGGGCTGGACTGGAGGTAAGAAGAGGTGGTTAGCCTCTACCAAGAGAGGAAAAATGTGCCTCCCAGTGACTAAAACTTTGTTGTAATTATGTTGAATGTTGTATCTTCTTAGCTTCAAGCTAGTCACTCTTGCTATACATTCAGTTGGTACCCTTTCACAGCTTTTGAAGTTTTGCAAGCGGTCAGTTCCCAAGGCTAAGCTAACGTTAGCCATTAATAGCTGCCTGTACACTAAATCAAAATGTCTCGTATTCTAGATCCACATGTGTTAAATATGTGCACTTTTGCTGTTAAGTAATTATAAAAATAATGTCATCTTTTTTAATGAGTAATATAATTAATAATTGATAGCATTTTTCAAGTATCTTGCCTAACACTTATGGGGCGTTCCAGGCAACCCGTAACTCATGTTTTTACAACCTTCTACCCGGAAGTGCTCTCAAACGGCAGTCAAACCCATAATTTACCACCTGTGAACTCGTACCAGATCAATGTACTTCCAGTTACACTCTCTGACGTCACACAGCCCTCTAAACCAATTACCTTACTCCTCTAAACAACAATGGCAGCCCCATGGATGCGGTGTTGATGTAGGTGATACACAGCGAGAAATAGACAAAAATAACCCTAATGTTAACGCATTATTGGCAGCCACTCTAACAGCTAGTTTCCAGTACACACAGATAACATAAAATAAAAAGTATAATAGCATCTGTGACCTTGTGCGCCGTTTCTCCTCCTCTGTTTCGCTCAAATGAGGAAGGAACCGGCAACTTTGGCGATAGAAATAATCATAAACAAACATAAACCCCGCACAGTCAACCATGTTGCATTAATTCTAGTGCTGCACGATATGCAAAGAACTTACTGTTGCGCTTATTCTTTGAGATATTGTGATGGTGATATGTCATGATTTTAGTGAGAATGCTAATTTTTGCATTACATTTTCACTGAAAAAAATTCAAATGATGATGATATAATTTTTGCTGGTGGCGTCTGTACCAAAGAAGCATGGTCTTTTACATCTGAAATATGATTTGTGGGCTGGGGCTGGGGCATCACTGTAGCACCACAATGCTTAATGGTGTGTTGTGTCACTTTTTACCTTCATCAAAAAGTTGCAGCTCTACATTACACCCTGCATTAAAACACAACAGAAGTGCTGCATGTCACAGCTGTGCTTACCATGGAATCAAACTGTCTTCTAGTATTGAATGTTTAGCTTAATCCAGTCACACCATGTGTTTTTGTGCCTAGCTGCAGCTTGTCTGACCTTAGAGCAGCAGCACTGACCTGTCTGTGGGCTCTGCAGTAAATGGCCAGACAGAAACTGAGCATAATTATTTATGTAGCACCCTGATTTTCTGCATGTGGTTTACACACACTTATAGTCTGAAGAGACATGCAAGCAGCACGCATACCGCTGCTGGTGACGTCTGGTTGTAGTTATTGACTGTCTCGGCCTTTCCGGTCACTAATTACTGTGTTGTGTAATGAGGCCTGTGCAGGCTCACAGTGTGTATCAAAGCGTGTGTGACACTAGAGAGTGTATGTGTGAGCAGGTCGTTTCATGTAACTGCTGAAAGGTTTTCATTTTAATGGGCATCCGTGTCCGGCTATGGTTACAAAGGGTTAACGATAAAGGATGTGTTGGATCATTAAACAGAGAATCAGCAGCCCCATGCTGGATTTCCAGCTGCGGTAAATGGGAAGCGAGATGAAAAAGTAGATCAGAGGAGAGGAGATCGGTGAGGAAGAGTCGGAGGATTAAGGTTAATAGGAGAGAAAGGCGTGAAAAGATGCACAGACAGCAAGAAGAATAGAAAGGAGGTTAGGACTGTGATGGCTGCCAGTCTGAATTAGAAAATAAATGGATAAAGTGAAGCTCCTTGACATAAAGAATTTTTCACACAAGCGCTTAGGTGTGACTGTGTGTGCATTTGTGTGTGCATCAGATTCAACCAAAAACATGTTTCTTCACAGAACTTGTGAAAGCAGCACTTCTCTCTGTGCCACTGTAACACTTATCGGGGCCTGCAGGTCATTTTCACAGACAGGTTTGACAATATGAGAACAACTGAGCGCTCTTTCTCACCATGTCAACACTTCAACCACTCCACCCAACCACAACGGAGATCTCTCTGCTCTGTAGTCCGCTGTATTCTGCTGATGAGCACAGTTATAACTGAGAATGGAGGAAGGAAACACAAATAACTATACATCTACTGCATCTATTTATAAAAAGACTCTTACAGTCCCAAAAATAATTTTACATGAAATTAATTTTTCATATTTTCTTAATCTTGCTACTCAGCTGGAGACTTGAGTGGTTCTCTACGGGTTGTCTGACTAGCAGGGCTTATGAAATCAGGTCAAAACCCAAAATATGAAGAAGAAAAAACATGCAGCGTCATCAGGCTACAAAAACTTCTTAGTTCCTGAAATGGGGACATTTTAGAGGCTTTCACAAGAGCTGTAAACGTGAAACTTGACTCACACCCAGGTCTTGACATTTGAACTGGACTAGACTGCTGTGAGACTAGACATACTGTAGACCTGACTTGAGACTTGAAAGCTAAAACATTCATGACCAAGAGTCTATGCTATGCTGAGGGCTCTTTGATGCTGCATTCAGACATAGCAGTGCTTTGAGGTGAATGCTAACCATGGCAACATGCTCACTTACTGCCAATGCTTTGACAATGATCTTTAGCAGGAATGTTAACATGTTCAGAATCTCAGTTAAGGATGTCAACATGCCAACATTTGCTAATTCACAATAAGTGGCAACATTTGAGGCTGAAAAATGAAGCCAGTGCAGAAGTGCCAAAAATTGCAGTTCCTGGAGTGGCCCCTTGAGGCTGGCTGCAAAAGTGAGTCAATCCCAATAGACACTCATGTTAAAATGCCCAACTTTACAGCAGAAATAAACATGTTTACAGCCTGGTACAAAAAACTATTTAGGCTAATTTCCTCGTTCATGACAACTGAATCGGGTGAATATTAATAGAACTCTCCAGTCTACATTTTATTAAGGCTTAAAGTCACACATAGTTAAGGGTGTGACTTCGTTGACTGACAGGCTGTCTGCAAGGCGCTACCACACTCTGTCATATTCACCCTTCTTATCCACAGCTCCACCCTCTCGTCCAAATATGGTAACTTCTGGTCATTAAAAACCAAGATAGTGATGGCCAAAGTTATTTTTATACAGTCTGTGACTAAAACCAGAGTACAGTGTTGTTTGTTCAGGTATTTGGTAGTTAAAGTTTAAATTTTGACCTGATGATGTTGCTCTAAGAAAAGTGAAGGGATCACCAAAGTTACCGCAGTTCATCTGGAGGGGAACATGTACCTGCATCAAATTTAATGGCAATTCATTTGACAGTTTGAAAGACATTTTACTTAAATTCAAAAATGTCAACCATAAGGAAGAGTTAGGAGATCACCAGACTCAGTAGGGTTCACCCTTTGGGAACCAGGAATGTTTGCAACATTTTTAGATATTTTAGTCTGCACCAAAGTGGTGGACGGACCGACACTGCTGCCAAGAAAAAATTAGCTGCGGTCAGGCTAGACTTGCATAGCCACATGTCTTAAATAATTTAGTATTTTAAGGACTGAATATAATAGTTTGAGCTTTGTATTAATACACTTACTGACACAGTTTTGAAAGCAAAGTGTTCATTTTAATGGTCAGTTTTCACAGACTAGCAGTTGGCCTATCAAGACTTTTAACTTGGACTTGCACTAAAAGACTTGGGACTTGACTTGAGTCTTGCTTTGATAAGACATGTCAATGGAACTTGTCTTAAATTGAGTTGGACTGGCCCCAAAAGACATCTATAGACAGCTCTGGCTTCCACAAGGTGGATCCGTATTGAAATCATGTCGTAATACTTGGTTCTTTCTGCAAATGTTTCTCTTTGTGACTCCTCTACCGAGTGTGTAACCACTGATTTGGTTGTCATGGGCAAAGGAGTGGGTGGACTTTATGTCTACATCTCCCACTACCTCCAGCCTACACAGTGGTACTCAGTGTGAACCCTGGAAGAAAGAAGTTCAAAGCACATCACAGAGGCCACTGAGCGGTATGATGACAAATTATTACTCAGATTCTTTAAACCTTTACTTCAGGCTTCTACTTTGTAACAAACACACACACACACACACACACACACACACACACACAATTTTTCATCATCTCTCTCTCAAGATGCCTTTCTTGTGTCACCTCCTCGCCTCTCTTCCTGGAGGGGGTTATTTTGTGTCACGCTCAGCACCTATATCTGCTATAGCCACCAGCAGCAGCAGCAGGGACAGCATATGAGTACGGCCATTGGCTTCTTCCCCCTCTCTCTGGCCCTCCCCTCACCCAACACAATGGGACTGATTGTCCATGCGACACACACTCACACACAGAGGGGGCTTTACTCTTGGGCTGAGTGTCGCTCCCCCGCCATATGCCCCATCTCCGCTGGAATGTGATTATCTTCACTCGCCACAGAGAGGAATGAGGAAAGGGTAAAAGAAGAAGGAAAGCATCTGAGGAGGCAAGACAGGAGGTTGAGTGAAAGGGCGAGTCAGTCTGTCACTGACTGTGCAAGTGTGTGTGTGTGTGTGTGTGTGAGAGAGAGAGAGAGCGAGCGAGAGACAGAGAGAGGGAAGGAAGGGAGGATGCAACCAATGCAGCGAGGCAGCAGTTTAACACGAGCCTGAACCTGCCAGCACGAGCGACAGAGCACAGAGATAGAGGAGGGAGACGTCTTTTCACTTCAGTCTAGCAGTGGATTTTAATTCCTTCACTGGACTCGCTGATCTCACAGGACACAACCTCCACTAAGGTTAGTGCCTCTCTCTTTTTAGACCGGTTTACCAGTCAGCACTGGAGCACTGCATCCATCGAGTACACAATACAGCCATGGGGCGTTGGGTTAACAGAGCCGAGAGACAAAATGTGGGTGGTTCATGACCACAGAGACACTAAAACAAGGGGTTTCTATTCTGCACACACACACACACACACACACACACACACACACACACACACACACACAGATGTCGCCTGCTGAGGCTGATGGTTAACAAAGAGGGGAGGACATATCACAAAAGATAAACCCTGGATCTCACCACAGGATGTTCCTCTGGAGGCTGCTGTATCTAAGTGTGGCAGTGGTGGCTGTGTGTGTGTGTGTGTGTGTGTGTGTGTGTGTGTGTGTGTGTGTGTGTGTGTGTGTGTGTGTGTAGGAGAGAGCTGTGGGTACTCTAAGCAGTCTGTGGGAGCTGTATTGGCTGGAGGGGACTATTAATTTTCTTTAAGGCGTTGTTTACTGAGCCTCTCAGCTGCAGGCTGTCTCAAGACATGCACTACACACACAAGCACACACAGCCTACTGCTGCTTATTTCAGTTAACTCTGTTTGCCATGATTGGCGTAATCGGCCTCAGCTGTCCACAGCGAGCTGTGGGAAAATATGCAAGAGTGTGTGCGTATGTGTGTGTGTGTGTGTGTGTGTGTGTGTGTGTGTGTGTGTGTGCATGTGTGTGTACATTGTGGCTTGCTGCTCCTGAACAGTCTGCAAACAAAACTATGATTTAAAGTCACCTTGTCATTACAGCTGTAATACAATCTCTTGATGACAGATGTAATCCTAACCTCTGCTAGTTGCTGCACTCTATCCTCTACACCAACAGAGGAAAATGTCTTTGTAAATAGTATTTATTAAAAAAAACAACAATAAATTGTTTCAATAATGACTTTTTTATTACTAGTCAAATAAAAGAGGAAATATGCCTCATGCCTTTTTTTTTCTCTTCATGCTCAATCTCCCCACTCCATCTCCCCGCTGCGTGCACTCGCAGGAACTCATTTGGCTAGCTATCTCTGCAGTTGAAACCATTAACTTTATCTGCAGCAATATATTTTCTGTAGTGCTTCCTCCTCTCTCTAAGCTTTGCTCCCCACACAGGCAGGCAGTAGCAGGGGTGTTACCAGACCCTGCTGTTTGTGCTTCGATGGAGGTAACCATTCAGGGGTCTCATACTAACAAGGCTTCTTGCTGGATCTGTGTAGGAGCCCACTGAAGGGGGTTCCTCCAGGATTAAGAAAGTTTAAAATGGAGATGGTTCTGTGGCTCAGATATAAATCAGTGAGGGGGTTTTAAAGGGAAGACTTGCTGTTGTCAGTGTAAAAGCTGTCATGGAGGGCTGGGGGTTGGTGTTGTCAAGATTGAAGGATGTGATTGGTTGGGCAGGGTATCAGCACTTGATAACTTTTAGGTATTGACAAAAATAACCTAGCACCAAGTGGTATCAGACTTATTGTTCAATACGTCTGGTGTCCAGATGTAGCAAAAAAAAGACTATTTGTTTGGTTTTGCTTGCAGCCAATCACGGCAAGCGTTCTTCAATTTAATGCAGCATGTAATTGGCCCGCCACTGCAACTACAACCCA
This sequence comes from Epinephelus moara, assembly GCF_006386435.1. Lineage (NCBI taxonomy): Eukaryota > Metazoa > Chordata > Actinopteri > Perciformes > Serranidae > Epinephelus > Epinephelus moara. Next base: position 14,477,827 of record NC_065525.1, on the reverse strand, counting down.
TACATTCTGTGATGTGGTGAAGTCGAGCCCGATGTATTTGACGGAGTTAGCAGTTCAGCGTGCCGAGATGCCACCAAAAAGTTTTAAAGTACAGTGGTATTTTATGCAACTGAATGCCTCGATGGGTATTGAGTGAAGTTGAAAAAAGGGATCACAACTTTAAGGGTACTGGTATTGTAATTTTTTAAACATTACCAGCCCTACCGGTTGCTCACTAGACTTACCTATCCGACATATTCATAGTTTTCATCAGAGAAAATGAATCACGTGCCAGTACATGAGCCAGTGATCCTGGATTGCAATTCTGCTCTAAGATGTTGAATTAACAGATTCCGGTGGGCGTTCTGGTGGATTAGTGGGCAAATGCATGTGCAGATTTGTAGGTCTGATGACTCACAACATGTCCTCTTCATCACCTTTCTCTTCAATCCCTTTTGTTATCGAATGTAGTGGAAATGCGATTTATAACTGAGGAACAGAGGTTACGTCTAAGCTCGCTGTATCGCTGCTCAGGGGGAAGGGAACCTATCATAAAGGCGGCAGGGGCCAGGTACGTGATGTGAGAGCATGTTGTTTCTAAAGAGAAGCTAAAAGGAGGAAGGAGTGCTGAGAGCCTCATCACAATGAATACTAATGTACACGCAAGGACATACTGTAAACACTACAATCCAAGGGCCCTTACTTCCTCACACATTTTGGCTTGTCCTTGCATTTTATAGTGGATACTTGTGTGTATGTGTGTGTGTCTGACGTGTGGATAGAAGTCAACCCCTGCCCAGTTTCTGACTGTGCAATGCTCTGTCAGCAACTGCAGCTTCGTTCTCCTCACCTTTCCTGCTTCCTTTCTCTTCCCTTTACCTTTTGGATTAATCTGTTTATTCCTTTCCTTTCTTTCTAAAGGGAAAATGCTGTGTCATTCCCTCGCACAGGCCTCACTAGGTTGGTTTGTGGCAGCCGATTATCTTGTCATTTTGTCCAGTGGTTTGTCTTTCTGCTGAGCCTCCTATGACACACCAGAAATGCTGATACTGTTTGACTCTTAATTCCTCCAGGACGTGTCAGATTAAGTGCTGTGTGTGTGCGTGTGTGAGCGTGTGTGCGTGTGTGTATACAATGAAGCAGGTGACTCAGTTATGTGCATTGTCGGTTTAAATGTACAGAGTGCAGATCTTGGCTTAAGAGAATATTTTTGACATGCATGGTGACAGAAATGAGGAAGAGGGAATTTAATTTTGGTTCAAGCATGAACAGTCAAAGAGGAAGTTCGTGTCAGTTTAAATGTTAAGTTAGTTTCTCTCTTTCCCTCTGCTTCATTAGTGCCCCAAACTTGGCTACAGGCTAGCCCACAGGCTTGCTTTCAGCATTGCAGGGTTTTTCTGTGCATTCCAGCTCTGCGCTGAGAATATGGGCTCCAGTGCCTCCAGTCAGAGGGGCTCATTCATACCGAGTACAATGATCCTGTTTGAGCCACAAGTTTTTACCCACGCTGTTTGATTGGCATTATATTCAGCATCTGTTTACTTCATCCATAATGCATTGAGCCAAATCTGTTTAGCATTAATGAATCTCTGTTGCTTAGTGTTTCCTCAGTGCGCTGGAATCAATAGACTGAGATAAACAAAGAGACATAGACAGATCAAAATGAAGAATTCATCAGGAGTGTTTTCATTTGAATTATGATGTGCTGAATTAATTGACGGTTCACTAAGCACCGACCCCCTTTGTTACTGTTGCTATGCCCGTCAAGCTTCCCATTCTCTGCAGATTTACCACTCAAAATGAAATAATCGTTTTTTGTTTTTTTTTAACAATGGGTCCTTGATTTCAGATGAAGGTAGACTAAAGCAAGCTTCTCATTTGTAGCCGGCAACCTTGTCCTGAGCAGTTGTAACTTGCTAATTAAGCTAAGAGTAGCTCTGTGAGTTGGTTTAAAAAGTTCTCTCCAGATGATTTTTTAATGTTTCAAGCTCGTTTTAAAACAAGAACTCTGAAAAAAGGGTCTCAAATCTGGTGGCTACAGACACCATATTGCGCTTAAAGATTGATGTTAAAGCTGCATGTCCCAGAGAAATAATCCATGTAGAATCACAGAGATAAAGAAACAGCTTTGTTTTGCACTGCAGAGCCAGTTAGTCTGAGTATTACCACAGGGAATTACCAAGTTTCAGTGACACTTGAAAATCTAAGACTCTCTTTTCATTCTGTTCTGTTTGAATGCTTAGCATACTGTGACAAGCAGCAAAGAGATAAGATATATTCTTTACTGTATTTTTGAACAGTATGTTTAAATTTTAATGTTACAAAAGGCTTTTGGGATGAGGACTATAACCAGTGTACATGGCAAACTTAATATGATCTTGGATAACAAGTTTTGCTGAAGTTGCTGAATCATGACGGAGTTTCTAATGCTACGGCACATGCTAATGTGTGACAATAATACTGTACAGTGGAAGTGCTTTCGTGAACTGAGCTTCTTCTTCTTCTTTTTTTTTTTGTTTTTGTTTTTTTTGAACACATAACTTCTAACCATGGCTGTATTAAGGACACAATATTGGAGGCAGGACTCTGTTCATTCCTATGAAAGTTGCTCAGTGGTACATGAAACCAAAAATGCTCGATTTCCACAGTATGAAAGTACCTGGATCATATGCATTGTGGGGCCCATAGAGCAAGCACTGTAGAAACTTACAGCCACCGAGCACGGTCAAGCACAGTTCATCGACCAACTTCCACAGGCTGAGTGTCTGACTTTCAGTTTAGCCCTCTGTTAACTTGAACAGCAATTCACCTGGTTTACAAATGTCTCTTCCAAATCTAAGTCTATGGGAAAAAGTCTTTTGGACCAAACGGCTTCACGTGACAAACACCGAAAATTGCAGTACCACTGTTTTAGCCACCACGAAAATTGGCTTCAGAAGCTATCGCACTTCCTGGGGGTTTGCTTCTAGCCCCACAAAGTTTTTGGTGGTAAGCTAGTAGCTCATCATGCTAACGATTGCAGGGCACAATACATTGTTTTTTATTGTCATCACGATGACAAGTATCAGTAGAAGATTGCACTTTAAAATGTACCTATCAATTGGTAAATAAAAGAATTTTGGAAATGTTGCTGAGTTAGGTCTGCTGTTAGCAGGACATGCTAAGATTTACAACATATGTTAGAGTTATGTTTTTTTTTTTATCAACATCATGATGTCATCTTGTACGATAAACACATTGTGAAGACTACAGGATATTTTCAGTCAAAGAGTAGGCCTTTTCGTAACTCACTGTCATTATCTTTTTTATTGGTGCCTTTTGTGTTCAGTTCATTTTTCCATTTGGTCAATATATGAATGTTGGAAATAATTTCCTTTCTTTTTTGAATTCAATAAGGAATTTGTTTTATTTTAGCAGTAGCACCAGAAAGGCAGACCTGAGTAACATCTTATTCTCAATCACAAATAATATCATTATTGCAATATTCACGTTATCGCATATTGCGAGCTTTTCTCAAATTCTGCTGCGATAAAACATACTGACCATCTCTTACACTTCTGCTCTTCTATTTGTCTTGGACACCACCATCCAAACCTTTCATATCCAGAGTATTGTGACCACAGCCCCATGTACACCACGTCAACATGTGTAGAAAGTGAAAGCTTGACCACGCCTAATTACCGTTGCTAGGCTATATTTGGACAGTCGCTGGGTTTAGCAAAAGGTCAGTGAGGCTAAAGTTCAGTAACATTACAGTTTCGTTTTTAACTGTATATTCAGGACAAACAAATACTCTTGTCATGATCATTCCTGGAAACGATTCAGAGCCACTGCATGAGAGACATAAGCTTCTGAAATGTTGTTGACAAAATATCCATCCACCACGGCCTTTCATAAATGCTTTGTGCTGTCAGTCCTCCTGTGCACAAGGCCCCAGCTGTGCGCTCTGTGCCTCTTACCCAAAGCATTGCAATATTAGCGAGTGCATTTCTTTGTTGTCATCATCAGACAAGGCGAATCGTAGCCAGCATCAGATGAGTAACAACAGCTTACTCATCAGCATCAGATTGTGAGAATTTCTCATGGGGTTATTTTTGGAGAGGGAGCTATATCTGATGTTCAGGAAGTCATTCACTTTGAACTGATGGAAAGTGGAATGGTTATTTCTGTAAACATTTTGCTTAAAAATGGGTCGCATTGAATGGAAACTCGATTATAGCAAGACATACCCTTGGGGCGTAACTTCACTTAATGAATACAAATATGAGTGCAGCTGGGGTGCTGGAGTTTACTGTAGTGTATTGCTTTAAAATCTTACATATTAACAGAGTAGTGGTCTTTTATGCTTCATATACGTCACTTTTTACATATCTGTGCTGGATCTGGGAGCCCTTTCAAATCCATTCGGTTCAGTCTTATCATGAAAGAGCATGCTGTGAATAACCGCTGTTGTTCATTTATGAACAGACTGGCCTGCTGGGGCCCAGTCAGACGTGGTGATTGGGTGGACAGGCTATTGATTGACACATTTGGAAGCTCCTGCCCAGCAGCTGTGATCTGTTTTCCAAGGTAGGCAGGCAGGTCACAGGGGGGAGCAGGAGGAGGACGTGGAGGGGGTAGAGGGAGAAGAGATGTGTGGTGAAAGGGAAGGAGGTAAGAGAGATAGATGTGGAGAGAATGACTGCTGCCTGTCGATGTTATCGCATACTCTAATTCCAACAATCGATCCCTTTCTCAGTGCCCAGTGACCAGAGTCCACTACCTCTACACTGTCATTTGGATCTCAATTATGGGACTTTCCTCATCTCTGTTACTTACTCTGTTTTTGTACAAATTCACTTAAGCTTGGGACTCAACGTTTTTGCCATCTGATATCCAAACCACGTTTAAATCTTTAGTTGTGTTCTCTTGGGATGATGATCATTGCAGTGACAGCCAGGAAACTAAACTTTCTTTCCCTGTCTTTCTCACTTTTTCTTAATGTGTTCCCTGAAGTACCAACAGGAAGTGTTTAACAGGGGGGGCCGCCGATGTAGTTCAGGATCACAGCACACCCAGTGACTAACTTGGCCTGCCCTCATTAGACATGGGCCAGAGAGCACGTTCAGATCATGCTTAAAAGCTGATCTTCACATGCTGGGGCCGTGTAGGCAGCACGCTGGGAATCAGAAAGTAGATGGACAGCGTCTGCACATGATGTACGATTTTTACAAGGCACATGTTTAAGTTAGTGGAATGTGAGGCAGGCTCTTTTATAGCAGATAAGGGAGATCTTCTGGAGGAATCTTAGTTGTGTTTGCCAAGGAAGACCCATTTTCCACTGCTCAAATTTACTAAGAAGTAACTATATCTACTGTTAAAACAAAACCCTACCTTTTAGGCTTGTGACTACTTATTACAAGTTATGGCCTTAATAAAAGATGAGCTTTTTTTTTTCAAAGGATTTTTACAGGCCTGAAAAAGTGAAAGTATCGATAGAGAAGAAAGCAAAAGGTAAAGCTGCACCAGTCACTGTTTCCATATTAACAATGGGTCAAATGAGTGCGTAATGTGACAGGGATCACTTGTAGTGACGATCCCAGAGAGAGAGAGAGAGTTATCATCTGACTCTGCAGCTCATTCTTTGCATTTAAAGTGTGCAACTAATACTTGATTTCACACTCACCAAATCTAGAGCTGCAGTGATTAGACAATTGATCAACTTTCTGACTGAAAGAAAATTAATCGCCAACTACTATACTATACTATACTACGCCAACTTTTGATACTTGATAAATCGCTTTAATCAGATTTCTGCCTCTTAAATGCGGGAATTAATCTTGAGTCTTTGGGTTTTGGACTGTTGGTTGGACAAAAAAAGCAAATTGAAGATGTGACTTGAGCCCTGTTTCCACCAAACACTTTCGGTATGGGACCTTTGGAACCAAAAGTAACCTTTCAGACATGCTACCAAGACCCCAGGTCCATCTAGCATTTAAACCACAAACAGCACCCTTAAATCTGGACGGGGTTATTGTCACGCACTGCTCCGTCCAGCGCTCACTGTATTTCCTCATAGATGGAAGGTCTACACGTCAATTATCGTCCACAGAACCATGTTGCATGCCGACATTTTCAGAAACATTCAGAACAGTTTGCAGTGAGAGTCTCTCTCGATGGGATATTTAAAAATAGCAGGTTTGTGCATTTAGTCCTTCTCAGGCAAGCGCAGCTGACAATTTAGAGACTAAAAGATTCATCGTTTAACCATGAAGATAAATTGGCACAGCAGTCAATAATGAAAATAATCATTAGTTGCAGCCAAACTGAACTCAGAGCTTAATTTTTTGGCCACAGCAGGCAGCTGCTTTCAACTAAAAAGCTCTAAAAACCCGCTGTACTCTACCTGCCCAGCACTAAACAGCAGACAGACACAGTTAGCGGAGACCAAAACAAAGCCTAAAGGAGAGTGAATCTTTGACTTCTAATTGCCTGGTGGGCACCACTGCACAAAAACATGCTGTACAGACTTTGCTAATTGGCTTATTCTCTGTACAAGAACTCATCACAGGACTAAATTGTTAGATGGAGGGTAAACTACATCATGAGCTGGAGACGGGAGTCTCAGCTGGTTGCCTTGACCACATAAAGGCAGTACAAGGCCTTTAATTTTCACTCTATTATGTTTGTGGCAGAGAACCATAACTCTGTGGTAATTGTCCATTATGGAGGGACAGGAGAGAGGGGAGACAGACGCATCTGGTCTCATTCAATAGCCAATCTCCTCTGTGTCAAGCATGAAAACGTCAGACGTGTGCTCACACACACACACACTCACATAGACACACACATTATCACTATGAACCTCATGTGTGATTAAAGGGGTGTGACTTGGCATATTAATACATTCTCTCTCTTCCATTATTTATGAGTTACATTTGAATGGTATTTATCTCGATCTAGGGCAGCCATGCAAATGAAGCTGGGGTTACTTTGCATTCTTGTGTGCTTATGGGCAGAAACAGCCTTTTTGTATATTTAATGGTATCTATTTCTCATCATTATTGGATGATAAGTGCAGACTGTCCTCTGTGATTTAGGTTTCTTAATTTTAGAATCTCATTCATTTCTGCTGCAGTATATCAGGGCTGAGATTAGGTTAAAATTGGGCTTTGGGGGGTTTGTGCAGTCACATTTTGTGTAATATAGTTAGCATGTGTGAAAATACAGTTAGGATGCAGTGGCACAGGAGCAGAAAATAGGCAAAAGAAATGTGTTTAACATGGGTTGTTTGACTGTTTGGCAGCACTGCAGATAGTTAAATATTAACTGTTACGGCTGGTTAATTTTCATCTCTCTCACTTCTCCATGAGCGTGTTCCTCTCCCCTCCCTCCTCCACCTCTCCTCACTGCTGATTTACAGCGTTCCCACCCTCTCTTTTGGTTTCTCTTGTCTTCCCATTCTTTCCTCCCACCCTGGGGTGACTTTGTCCTTGAGTGTTGGCTCACCCCAGAACATTATTATGGAAATGGTTAAAATTGACCGTGAATCATCATCTTGAAGGACGACTTCCCTCCCGCCTCCTCCCCTCCTCCTTGTCTCTCCCACACCTGGTGACTCTGGTTTCCAGGGAACCGGTTTGTACAGTGTCGAGACAGGTACTCCGAAGGTTTGATGGGTAAATACAGACATGAAGTAACCAGGCGACAGGGAAACTTGTGTCTGAAGATCAGACTGTAATTTCCTTATAGATGCTGATAAAACTGAGTTGAAGAGAGATTTTGAGATGGATAAACATTGGGTGGTTGACAGGCCCGGGAAAACCCAGCTGTACTGGAGAGGAATGCTGCTCACAGGTATTGTAGAGATGTTTCCTTTTGTTTGACAGTTCAGCAGCTTAGAAACATTAAGACTGTACAATTTGTTTTGGTTTCAGTTATGAGCTGTGTGTGTGAACCACTGAGAAAAGAATTGGAGGAAGCGCTGGTTTTAACACAGAAACCCACACACGCAGGTGCTGCCTGTGGATGCATCAGTGTGGGTGCAGTCACCTTAAAAACATTTCAAGCATGTAGCGTATCTGTTGTGGAAACCGTGTGGATAATTACTCATGACATGTATAAAGGTCAATCAACACAGTCTGTATTAAAGTTATGGTGATTACAGCTGTGGATTTTTACACATTTGGTGCTCTGTTGAGTATTTACAGCTGCCAAAGGTGTACTGTGTGGGGGCTGAGTCAGAAATTGAACTACAGTAGTCTGGGTGGCAATCTCTAGGCACCTCATGATTCAGTTTGATTCAGAGGGCTGAATGTGATTATAAAACAAATGTATGGATTTCTATACATGATTTTTCTTTTTACTGTGTGTCTACTTGCCACTTTAAAAGCATAATATATCTGTATTCTGGTTGGATTGTGTTCACCAGCGGTTACAAAACTTACACGCAATCATAATGTCAAGACATTACGAGAAATTACTGATTATTGACTTTCCTGCATCGAGACATAATCATGACGCATCCAATGCCAGCCTTACAGCAAATTACTTTTCCAGCGATTTTACTGCCGCGGACAAATTTTAAATTTTAGTATAAAATAAAAAGAGTTTTGTGTGAACTCTCGTGATTGTTTGGTGTAAGATGGTCAGCAAACTGTCTTAAAGGCTGTCTTTGTCCAGTCTTTTTTGTTTCTTCTTGTTCCGACAAAATCCGTCATGTTTATTGAAGAATAACTGAACTCCCTGCAGCATCAAAGAAGAAGCAGGTTAGACGGTAAACACGGAGGGGCCCTGAGGGGATGCAAGAGCATGAGCAAGTATCGGTTCTTTTGCAGGCTGGTAGTGAGTTGAGGCGTCCAAAGTTACGTGTTTTTGTGGACACAAGAGGAAGTGTTAATATGTCATATTTATTGAAGAGAGTTTGGCGTAATATTTTCCACCAGGAGTAAGATGGGTAAAAACCTCAAAAGAAATCTAGTTGTGGTCTTGTAAAGGTAGGTAGGTAGGTAGGTAGGTAGGTAGGTAGTGACCTTTCAAGATTTCAGTCTTTGCAAAATCTTATTGTGTGTGACTAAAAACTGACATTGTCTTTAGATGTGAGAGGGGTGTCAGCCTTTCGTCAGACAAAGTCCTTCAGTGTGTGGGAGACATAAGAATGGGTATTTTCCTCTACAGTATGGAAACTTTTAGGGTAGATGTCACAATGACGTCAGTTCTGTTAGCTGAAGGCAAAACATAACTCACAGGGCTGTAGGCTATGAGTCTTAAAATGTCGTCCTGTTGTGTTATTAGGAGCCAGAATAGAAGGAGTCATGGTTTAAAACTTAAATTCTTTCATTTAAAAGCCACCACTGCCCGTCAATAAAAACAAAGACAACTATGGTTAAATGTGATTAGACCAAAGGGCGGAGGCGATCATCAAAAATGCTCACATGTGCAGCGCACACGTCATATCAGGTTAATGAAAGAGTGTTTACTTTTGTAGGGATGAATAACGTTCTGTGTATTATTATCATGTCCACCTAATCAGAAATTGGAGAGGTATCAAGATTGGATTTCTCCATTACGCTAAATTTTCAGCACATTAGCTAACGTTAGCTTTGATAGCAAAACAAACCGGAGGAAACCGTTCAAGTGTCGTCTCCTTTGTAAGATTGGTATAGTAATCCACCATAAAGCCAGCCATCCCACCTTCAGCAATCCTGTCAAATTGTCCATCCACTGAGTAAGAGCGTACAGGTCAACCAGTCTGGTCCCGTCGGTCAGTGTTTACTTATTCAAGTAACACTAAATTCAGTGTGGCGCTCTACATTAAAATGAGAGTTCTGTTGGTCGAAGAAACAGAGCATTATATTTCTACATGACTTAATGAATGGTTTTGCTGCTCCGTCTTCCGTGTCCAGAGTGCACACTGCCAGTCTGAGAGTGGATAACCAAACAGTACATTCAGACAGCACTCCAAATTTATGAACGGTCCAGTGGAGTGAATGAGTACTTTGCCTCATCTTCCTCCATTGTCTAAAGCAAGCCAACAGAACTTGATAGCTAGCACTAGCTAATGTCTGTGGAGAATTGTTTTGCCTCCAGCTAAGCCCCACCCACCAAAAAAACGTCATACTGTTTACTAACAGTAAGAGGGTCTATAGCATAATGCCCAAATTGATTAGCTTTATGTGCTTTGATAGTTTGTGGATCACAGTTGAGGTCGGTAGCACAGAGGAATAAGCCGTATCAGACTATGGCTACATTTCTGAAAATTGGCTTAGGAACATTTAAATGTGTGTTTTGGTCTTTTCAAAGAAACTGTTTACTACAAGAAAAAATCAGAATATATTGTCAGCCTCATGTTTTAGGATATGTTGGAGTTTAGTTCAGATAATTTATTTTTTCTGTGTGTTATTGTAGTGATATGTGTGTTCTTTCATCTATGCAGGATATTTCCATTGTGGGGTAATCTTCTATTTCTGCTCTGACTGGCATCTGCTTCTAGTGAATACAGGGCATGCATAATCTGTAACACATTAAATGGCCCAACTCCACATTTTCTGATGGGAATTACAAAGCGGCTAGAAGTGTTGAAGAGTGGAGCGAATGCGAGCAGTGACAGTGGAGAGACGAGGATGTCAGTCTGTGTGTTGACTGAAGGTCAGACTCGGGTCATTAGTCATTTGGTGTTTGATGCGGCAGCCGTCTGTCGTCAGACTTGTGTCGCTATAGAGAGGGTGAATGTAAACAGAGACGAGGCAGCTATCAACAGCGGAGAGATAGACTCATGATAATACCTTTGTTTACAACACCTTCGGTAGTGAAATACAGCGTGTATATACACACACAGTTCTGAAGATTTGATAAATGTCACAGCTCATTAACTGACCTTTATCTGTCAAGGAGGAGATACCTGTTTGCTTTTGATCATTTGATCAGCCACTATCATTACAGCTTCATATGAATAAAACAACCACCAATTTATAGCGGTATCAGAATGGTGGCTGACATTTTCTTATGTAATACCCAGACTGCTTGAGGGGGAGTGAAAGCTTTAATTTAGAGAGTTGATTGGATTGCTGTGAATTTAGCAGCTAAATTGGATTTTTATTCTCCTTGAATGCCACCATTGGAGGATTTGCTGCAGTTTGCCACCTGTTTTGATGTGTGTTTAATTCATGATGCTAAGTAGAGGAAGCCCAAAGACGTACAGAACGATGATGTGTTCAGTATAAAGCTGACATGACAGACATGCGTCAATACCTTTTATATTCACTTACAACTGTGCAGTGTTGGTCTTTTCAAGTAAGCTTGGTTAAAAAGAAAAGGGCATCAATGAAGAAAATCGACCCGTTTCTTTTACAAGATCAGTTATTTCATTTCTTTTTTTTTTTTTTATTTCTTAGAATTACTGTGAATTTGGGGAAGTTTGAGGCATCTCTTGTTGGTCGCTTTCAAACAGTTATCATGATCACTGTCAGGATGGACGCATGTCTGAGTTTCATTATCAGTATTCAGACTTTATCGTCAACCGTATGCTAAGAGTTGAGACTTCAAGATTATGGAATATGAAAAACAGGAAGTTGACAGACAGGAAGAGGATGTTTAGGGTCAGGCCAGTAGCTGGACCAGTAGACTCTCCCCATCATATATCATCATTGATGAAGGTTTCCCCTCACACCCACATCTCAGAAGCCCATTCATTTCACCTTTATATTCTCCATGGATGTTGTCACTTATGTTCTGGGGTGTGTGCCTTTTTTGAGTGTGTGTGTGTGTGTGTGTGTGTGTGTGTGTGTGTGTGTGTGTGTGTGTGTGTGTGTTTTTAGTGCTGACATAGTAACATATCCCCCACTTCAGGAAACAATAGGTAGCGTGTGATGACTCTGGTCACATGGCCGAGAGTCTGCAGGATGCTTTTGATAAGCTGCTTACGTGTTTTACAGTAAACTCTGAATAGGGAACTTATATAACTGACTAGGTCCAATTTATGTATTGTTAAGTAGGTGTGTGTGTGTGTATGTGTTTGTGCGTGTGTGTGTGTGAACAGCAGGCAGGCCTGTCATGAGGAGTCCAGATGGTGGGTGGAGAAAGCCCTCCTTTAATCCCTGCGCCAGGATATTATACCCCCCTTCGCACACACATGCACACGCTTAGGCACATGGGCGCACACACACACACAAAGTCATTTGTACCTCCTCTTAAGTATTTGCACGACCCCACGCTGAGTTTGTCCACTTTTCCTTTACGTGGCATTATCCACTCACCATTATGTCGTCTCAGTTCAGCCCTGCTGTGCTCGTATATCCTAACTGACACTCAGCTAAATACTTGGTGCAAATCATAGTTTGGGGTATTAAGAGAAACACTGAGAGTGTTGCATGGACAGTCTTAGATTAATTAATGACAAAATGTGTGGGGATAGACTGAGGGAACACAGATACTCAACTGAATGTCTTAACAAAACAAAACTAAGTAGTGATTTTACTGCTGATTGATGGTTTAAATGGAAATAAGCAAGGTTTTTGCTTTAACTATCCCATTATGACGTAAATGCTAATTGCACAATGCACTGGCTACAGAATAATGTTACTATCTGTGTTTGGATTGGTTCCTTATAAGCCTCACTTTCACTATGCAGCTCCATCCGCCACTGGGTACCATTTCCCGGGAAAATGAAAGCTCAATTTACGGTACAAAGGAAGTGCGACAACCATTACAGGAAAAGTATGGTGCTCATTTTTCCATGGTAGCTGATGTCATGTAATGGTCAATGCAGTTACTATCCTCATTACAAGAAATGACAGGCAGTGTAAAAACCAAAGTAACTGTGGAAAATAAAGTGCAGTGTATGTTGTTGTTGGTAGTTGCTAGGCTCTTAGGTCTTTGCGACAGCGGCAACAATAATACCACTTGAAAACACTCGGGAAGGAAAAGTTCAAAAACTGAGCTAATGTGATGAACGTAAGCCCATCTTTGTGTTACAGTAATCAGATATTGAGTTCCTTAATTATAGCCTGATTGCTTCAGGTTTTAGTTACATGTAAGCTTATATGTATTGCACCTTTATTTCCGCCACTCCTTATGGCTCTTGTAAATCCCATCTGCGGTGTGTTTATGCCTCCTATGCACAGGTGGAGAAATGTTCCCAGCAAAACTGAGTAGCGTGACCTCAGTAAATCCAGTGAAATACATAATCAGCCTCAGTTGACATGTCTCCTAATATTTGCCAAATCCTCCATTAAATGCATCAGCAATGAGGAGAGAGGCTCACCTTGCAGACACTCACGAAAATGACAAACAGTAGCTCCAGCCTGATGCCTCTGCACATGTACTTGGTGCAGTGTCACATCTGCGCAAAATAATAATCTACAGCCATGCTTTTCTTTTGCTTTTTGTCCTAAAATCAAGCTAGAAGTAACCTTTAAGGAAAATGAGGATGAAAGATAATAAAACAGGTTTCTCACGGTTGTGACTGGTTGGTATCGCTGTCGATGTCATTGCCAGCACAGAGCGAAACAAAAGTTGAATGAATTGAGGTCGACTTCAGATTGTATGGTTGTACAGCTGTTCTATTGTGCTGTGTGTCACTTACATGTGTTGCTGCATGTCAACAACTACACTGATGACATTGCAGCTGTGATGCTTCATATCAGATGGAACGTGTGTGTGTGTCCCTTTTTTATTGTGTCTGAGTTATATATATGTGTGTGTGTGTTTGGGGGGCTTCCTAATACTCATGCGAGCCCATCATTGTTTTTACGAGCGTTGCTATTTTCTCTTTAATCTTTTATGTGCATATTAAACGGCTGTGTTGAAAGAGTGTTAGCTCTCCCCACAGACTATGCCCTACATATCACAGACAGACTAATTAGGGTTTCTATCTCCAAGGGGCGGTATATTCCTCTTCATTCTCAAAACAAACACAAGTCTACTCCTGATCTTGATAAATGGTGCTACCAGAGGAGCGCCGCAAAACTCTGGCAGCTTTTGCCCTACACCAGCTTCGTGCATGTCCAGCATGTTGTTTTGGCTATTGGAAAATACGGAATGGTACAGCTGTTATTCCTTCATCCCTTAGTTTCATCTCCTCTGTCTGTCGTTGCTGCTCTTACATAAAACATGGGGTAGCCTGAAACATTTTGAAGCTCCTGCCTCAGATGCGGGTATTAAAATACCCTCCTGTTCTCAAGTTTTCTCGTATGTCTTTTTATAGCGAATCTTGTGTTTTGTCGTTGCAGAGAAGAAAGACAAAGCTGGCTACTTCCAGTCCAAGACTACAGATGAGGCCTGCGTGGCGGTGAAAATCGAACACTCCAGAGGTGGGCAGCATCACCATTAACTCACCTTACACTTGCTTTTGTGCTTGTTGGATCATTGTCTTTGAAGTGCAGTTTTATTTAAATGAATTTGTCACAGAAAGCTCCACTGGTCATGATGGTGATCACTGATAGCTTTATCGCTGCAGATGTCTCACATGTGCACGGGGGTTATTCATTTTCTGTGGTTTCCTGTCTGTCTGTATTTGTGCTGGTGATGACGCAGTCCTTTTTTTTAATACCTTTTCTTGATCCTCATCTTGTGATGTGTGGGAGGTAGCGCTGCCACAAGCCGAATTAAGATGCATAGCTTTTTAACCTGTCAGTCGCCACCTCTGATTCACAGCAGGCGGGCTGCACTTATTTGCATTTTGAAGTCGATATCACGGCGTGAGTTTGAAGCCTTTTAGTCCTTTTTAAACTTCACCAAATCTGGTGAGACTTCCTCCTTCTTCTGCGCAAATCAGCAGCTCACAGCGAGGCAGGGGTGTGAAGAAAGCTGCTGGTCTCTGCTCTATTTTTATATCAGAGTCGTGTGTCTGTGTGTGTGTGTGTGTGTGTGTGTGTGTGTGTGTGTATGTATGTGTGTGTAGCTCAAAGTCTGCATCTGTGTGATGAATGGGTGCGTTCCTCCAGTCCCCAGTGTCTTCCTATTTTCACCTTTTCTCATTTTCTCTCCTCTTTATGTGTCTCATTCTCTCCTGTAAATCCCTCCCATCTGGCTTTTTTATCTGTCTGTCTTCTCTACACTTGTCTAGTTTCATCATGCCCTCACTTTTCCTTCCTTCCTGTCTGTTTCATCCTATTCTTCTTCCTAAAGCTTTTCCCACCTTCTGCCCTGAGCTCATCCCTGTGAAATAATATCACAGTGTCTAGTTCTCTCTCCAGTTCCCATTCTCCACCTCCCTTTGCCCCCCATATCTTCCACACTCCCCACACTCCATCCTCTTTTTTTCATCACAGCCCCTGACAGTTTTGTCCCCCCCCCCCGGTGTCTGCTGGTTCAGAGCAGACTGGGGTCCTAATCTCACGCCGGCCCTTGGATTAGAGGATGAGGCAGGGTTAATCTGAAGAAAGTCTGGGTAGTTGAACAGAAACAGCTAATCCCCCATGCCTGGTGGTAACGGTTATCTGTCACCCTGTCTGTCACTCACTCACTCACACACACACACACACACACACACACACACACACACACACACACACACACATGCACACTGTTTGTGCTAGCATGGTAGACTCAATGAACTCTTCTTGTACCAGAGCAAAGCCAGACATGTTCTTTAACTACACACTCTCTAATCTCATTGAGTGATGTAGGGCACCAGAAATGGTTAGAAACTGGGTTTTGTGTATCATTTTTTGTGTTGCTTGTGTGTGACTATGTAAGTAAGGACAGAAGCAGCAGTTACTTGCAGTTTATTTTAGTATGTGGCATGTGCCTCTGAAAGTGTTTTACCCATTTTAACAGTATCAGGAAAGCATTTAAATGTGAAGGCCCAGATTCACCAAACCAACATCAAAGAAACGGCAACGAAGGCCAACCATTGTATCAATTTGCCTGTATCTTGGCCAAAAAGTTGCACCTGAACACACCGCAAAAACTACAGCCAATGGCCAGCTAGCTTGAACGTTCTGCACCAGCGTGAGAGGAGATAACACTCCATACCATCAGGTGGCTGTAGTCTGTATTAGTCATTTAGAAAGGGAAACCAGAAGATCAACAGGATGGATCTTCACTTCCATTTCTCTTCTCGTACTAAGTGAGCTGAACTGCCAATCAGAGTGAAAACTAGGGTGACAGATGCTCACTGACGGCAAAGAGCATGGATACCAAGAGGCGAAGCTCAATAGAACGCCCCATAGCAACAGACTCGCCCATGGTTTTGTCCTACTGCCGCCATTTTGGACTGTCAGCAGACCGCAGCAGACCCGCTTGCATACAAAAACACACAGACAAACTGAAGTATATTGCTATTAATTATGCTTACAATGCTACTCACCTCGTGATAGCTTGGTCACAGCTGCTTTTTCACGTTTTTGTAA